>NC_051088.1:1914663-2147163 GCF_901709675.1 Syngnathus acus | reverse complement strand
CACCAAGTACTCAAAATAAGAGTCCACGCCCGCACCGATGCCTGCATCCTGAGCCATCCACTTTTGGGAGACCACATCAATGTGGTTGCCCACCTACAAGCCCAAAATGACAATGATTTGTCTTTCAAATAAATGTCAGCACGTGATTTGGTTTTCCTTCGGCTTTTTAGCCTGACATTTATTCCAAGGAAGGAACAGCAACATCATACTTTTTTAAGCTTTCTAGTTATCTACAGGCATATAGAGTAAATGATTATATGCCGTTGGAAGAAGAGAGCGAGAGAGAGAGCGAGAGAGAGCGAGAGAGAGAGAGAGAGAGCCCTTCCCTCTCATTCTCTCTCACCCAGAGAGACAGATACTTTATTGATCCCCGGGGAGAAATTCGGGTTTCCAGCAGCATTCATACCACAAAGTGGGTATATAAAAGACATACTGATTAAATGAGCGCAATTCAATAGGCTTCCAGAAAAGGCTGACACAACGGCGCCATAAAGAAATCCAGTAAGTGCGAAAGTTAAAAGTCATCAAAGCAAAGCAACAAAGACAATAACAAAGGGGGGAAAAAAGTAACAGCAGCCCAACTGGTGAGAGGCCTAAATATTGTAAATTATCCCGAGGGCTGCCACACAGCCCCCCTCAATACCTAGAAAAACACCCCAAAACACACAAAAAACCTCCACAGGGTCCACAAATCGGGCATAAGGACAAAAGTATCACAATATAGTATTTTATATTTGTTGCTAGAACGTAATTTCGATTTCTTTGAGTGTCTTGGCATGTGAAGAAATTGACAATAAAGCAGACAGACTGAGATATAGATATTGATTCTTTTTCAACTATTCAAAAGAGGGACCTGGGGGAAAAAAGGCAGAATTTAGGTTATTTTATTTAATCACATATACGTATGTGATTTGGTGTATTACACCAAATAAATACAAGCCAAATAAAGTGGCCGCTAATATAAAGATTAAATAAATGCCTTTTTAGACAATGTGCTTCACAGGGCTGGGCGATATGACTGAAAGATGTTTCTCAATATAAATATACTATTTCATATCATACAATCCAATACATATTCATTTGCCTACAACATACATAATGCTGGGATGGGATTTGCATTCTGGCGTTGTTCCCTTTTTTTTTTTATATAAAAGATTTTAATCGAATGTATTTTCTATTGATATCAATTCCGACACTGACATCCAATTATCGCCCAGAACCAGCTGCAAGTGTCATTGTTCTTAGATTTTATACCAATTTTGTCTTAATCTTAGTTTTATAATAATCTAAATTTAACAGAATCACTAATGACAGATTCAAACCTCACGTTGTGGCAGCAAGCACAGTGGTTGGAATGGGTACTGTACCTCGGGGTAGAAAGTAAATACAGTAGAACCCCGCAACTCGACCGCCTCAGTAATCGACATATTCAATGTTCAATGTGCAAAATGTCGGAAAATCACGCCTCTGATTTCGAACAAAGTTTCGGGATCCGACCCACCTTACTCAATTTTTACGTAACTACGAATTCTACAGTTCATACTATGGTCACATGCTGCTTGTTGGCGTTGTTGTTTAGTGGGTTTGAAACCATTGTAACGCCCAACTGCAGGCGTGTGCGCTCTGTGTCCGGAAAGCTGCACAGGTGAGACCACAAGATCACGGGGGTTCATGCTGAAGAGTAGAGTTCAAAGCAATAACAACCGTGTAAAAAGAAATCTACTTTATTCGTAACCAACAACCATCCTTTTGTTCACATTTATTCCCTTTAGGGACATTGTTTACAGGACTTTAGCTCTTCTACCATGGGTAAGTATGTTTTGTGTATAGTAAATAGTGTTATTTTGTAACGTTTAATTTAATTCAAGCTCATTTTTTTGTCTTTTGAATGTCCAACTTGTGTCAAGGGCCTCATACGGACCACTTAAAGCTGTGCTCCAAGCTTTTGCTGGATTGTATTTTCATTGCTTTTTGTGGTTTTGTGTTCTGTTTTAGACAAAATTAGACAAATTGCTTCAAAACTCGACTGCATCGCCTCTCGACGCTCCTTTCGGAGCACATTAGCGCCGAGTTCCGGGGTTCAACTAATTTCAGCCAGTGATGATTGCTATGGGGAGAGATGAAATGGTTTGTTGTTGTTTATGTCCACTTTTTTGTCACCTCACACTACTAAATCACTGCATTTACATCACTGATTCTGCCTGCACGTTTCACATTTACCAGTCCGATGTCCGACCTGGTCTTCCACAGAGCCCTCAGCGCCCGGCGTGCAGTGTCCTCAAATGTAACATTGCCCGTAAGTCGGCTCAGTGTGGCGAATTCCAGGATGAAGGTTCCTACGCCAGCAGTGCAGGTGACTGGTGTCTCGGTGGGACTGACACCTCGCAGCAGGTTGACTGTGCCATATGGCATTCCAGTGGGAGTCTCGAAAGCTGGAATATATGGGTACAATGTGGCTTGATGGGGAGTTATTTTTTTGAGCTTCAAAATGTTCTGTTGTTCAACTAAGACAGGGGTGTCGACCTCCAGTCCTCGAGGGGCCGCGTTCCAATATGTTTTCCAAATTACCCTCGTTAAGTGCACCTGCGTGAAAAGTTTTAGCCACCTTCACGTTCTGCAGGAGCTAAAACTTTTCACGCAGGTGCACTTAACGAGGGAATCTTGGAAAACATGTTGGAACGCGGCCCCGAGGACTAGAGCTTGACACCTGTGAACTAAGACAAAGTTTTTAACATAACTTTGTGTGCATGTTTAGTACCAGGTAGCAGTTTTCTGGCAGCGTCCTCTGCCATCCTCAGGAGTGGTCCTGAACAAGGCCAGCCAGGTTCCAGCTGCACTCCAGCCCGGCCTGAGAGGAGGTGGGCAGACAGGAGACCTCCCACCACTGAAGGACAGAGAAAAGCATTATATTCACAGGCTTTGATGCCTCTGCAGCTTTCTTAGTCAAACTACCTAGTTGCAACTCTGGGAGCAAACTGCACCCCTGCTCTAAACCTTCTGCCTAAATAAGGAGGGCACTGATCAGAGATGCAACAAAGATTGTCCTAGACATTCTGGATGACGTCCGACATATCAGGCAGAATGGCTTGCCATAGCGTTCAACAAAAAACAACTTTAACTCTGTTAAAAACGTCCTGTGTTCATCGTCATATATTCGTTTAGCTGTGCATTATTTCCTTGCCATTTTGGCAAGCGTCTTGTCAGCTTTTCTGGACCTAATGGGCCCTCGTAGTCACAGTCGCCATCCATTAAAAAGCCAGCAAAACCAATCGCTCTGTTTGTCCCTCCTCCTTTGCGGGATTTCACCTCACGCGCATGCGCGTTTGACCAAAATACCATATTGAATTCAAGCGAAGCAAATACGCACGAAAAATAAACACAAATGTTGATATGAACGTAAAAGAGCCGCATGAAACTAGCCAAAGAGCCGCATGCGGCTCGCGAGCCGCGGGTTGGCCACCGCTGGTGTAGGGCAGGGGTGGCCAACCAGTCAGAGACTAAGAGCCACATTTTTTTACTGTGTACCGCAAAGAGCCACAGCCCCCCCCCCCCGAATGGGTTTGCCCCTCCTCCTTTGCGGGATTTCACCTCATGCGCATGCGCGTTTGACGAAAATACCATATTGAACTCAAGCGAAGCGAACATGCAGCGTTTGACGAAAATACCATATTGAACTCAAGCGAAGCGAACACGCACAAAAACAAACAAACAAACAAACAAATAAACCCACAAATGTTGATATGAACGTAAAGGAGCCGCATGAAACCCGGCAAGGAGCCGCATGCGGCTCGCGAGCCGAACGTAAAGGAGCCGCATGAAACCCGGCAAAGAGCCGCATGCGGCTCGCGAGCCGCGGGTTGGCCACCCCTGGTGTAGGGCATGTGTGTCAAACTCAAGGTCCGGGGGCCAGATACGGCCCGCCACATAATTTTATGTGGCCCGCAAAGACAAATTTTGCATCAACTTTGTGCAATCATTAAAATTATGAATTGCCTTCACTTTAAAAAAAAACACTAAAATTATATACCGTAATTTTCGGACTATAAGTCGCGTTTTTTTTTCATAGTTTGGGTGGGGGGGCGACTTATACTCAGGAGCGACTTACATACATATATATGGGTTTTTTTCACTTTTTTGGGCATTTTATGGCTGGTGCGACTTATACTCCGGTGCGACTTATAGTCCGAAAATTACGGTATTCAAAGATATTGCTTGCAATTTTCATTACCATTCGTAGTTTTAAAATATTTTGATCTTTGATTTCAAAAATAGTCATTCATCAGTTTGTTTTGTAGCCTATACTGTATATAGAAGACGTTGACAATCATAATGGCCCTCCGAGGGAAAAAATGACTACGATGCAGCCCGCGACAAAAATGAATTTGACACCCCTGAACTGTCGGGTATAGGTGTCAAACAAGGCCTCCGGGCAGATACAGCTTGCCACAGCATTTTATGTGGCCTGCAAAGACAAATTGTGCATCGACTTGTGTCAATACAAGTCAATACTAAAATTACAAAAATTGTCTTCACTTGTTCACAAATATAGATATATTGCTCGCAATTTTGATTACAATTCAGCTTTAGATATTTGACCAGTTTTTACTAGTCTCAGATTTGAAAACTAGTTATTCATCAGTTTGTTGTGTAGCCTAAACTGTATATAATAACAGGCGATGGCAGTCATAAATGGCTGCCGAAGGAACTATAACAGCAATGTGGCCCGCGACAAAACCTCTGTTGTAGGGGTACACTCGCCTGACTTGCGTGGGATCAATTCCCGCTCAGTCTGCTTGATGAAGATATTTTCATCCTGATTTAGATAGAACTAAAAGGCCAGGGGTGGGCAATTCCGGCCCTGGAGGGACCTGCATGTTTTATAGGTCTCCCTGCTGCAACACACCTGATTCAAATGATCAGGATTGTTATCCAGCTTCTGCAGACCTTGATAATTGTGTGTTGCAACAGGGTGACATAGAAAATATGCAGGACACCGGCCGTAAAGGACCAGAATTGCCCACCCCTGCACTAGGCAAACCTGTCATCGGAGGGATTATTTCCTAAATTTCCAAGTGGTGCTAATTAGTGAGTCTTGGAGACTGGAGAGGCAAAATTGTCAATTGAATGAATAATCAATTATTAAATTAATTTATCATTATTTTTTATTAATTGATGAATTTACCCTTCTTATTTTTTGTACAAACCTCTGATGTTGGTCTCAAAGACAGAGGCATTGATGTCAATGTCAAAGTCAACTGTTTCTTGTAGAAGCGATGCCACGCGCTGAAACTCAGTGTGGTTTCCCAGTACCTTGACACATGCATGCCTGTATCAAGTGTCAATGAACAAAAGAACAAGATTCAGCAATGCAGGATAGCCATTTCCAATCTCACCAGCAAGGTATCAAGTGCGTCGATGAGCGTCAGTGAGAAACTGGAGAAAAAAAAAAAAGAGAGGCAACAGTGACTATGGTGATTTAAAATAACAGCCACTTGGAAGGAAACCTTGATTTCACCTGCCCCAAGTGTCCTGACCATCACAGGTGAGGGGGCGAAGCTCATCATAAGGGAAAGCGTTGTCCAGGTAACTGTTGTAGGCGTGATAGAACATACCTTTGATTCGTTGTCTGAAAGAGATTCAGGTGCATAATATCACAGATACTGTTCGAGACACCTCTAATGTAACATATTTTTGTTATATTTACTGTATTTTTTCATACTTTGGGTGGGGGGGCGACTTATACTCAGGAGCGACTTATGTGAATTTTTTCACAAATTTTTACTTGATCATTAACACTATTTACTTACTAGTATAGTTGATCATTTCACATGTTATTTTCACTTTAAACCGCATGAGGGCGCACTATGGCTGTGGAATAATTGGAGCCTCACTGACAATGAGTACCATTCACTGACTTCCGAAGTCGGGAGATTTAATGATTTGGAGTGACACAGATTATTCGATAAACTTGTTATTTATGTTATAGTTACTTGATATATAGTTTATTTAGATGAGCAACGTGTATGTTGTTAGACTTCAGTAGTTTCCGGTTTTCTAGGGAGGACGTGAAGACAGCAGGGGGGCGGTGTGCGGAAAGAGCGAGCCAGGGCGCTTGCGTGTGTTGGCTCACATGTTGAGCTCTTGATTTGTGAAATAAAGAGCCGGTTATCAAACCTATGTCTTGCCTGGTACTTTGGTAACGCTACAATATAGTTATATATGTAGATCTGTGGAATAATTGGAGCCGCCAACTGACAACGAGGCTGACGTCAGCGCGCACGTAGGTCCGGAATCGACAGCTGTTTTTTTGGGGGGTTTTTTTGGACACAGAGGATTAATATTCCGGTGGATTTAGTGATTTGGAGTGACACGGATGGTTCGTTAAAATTGTTGTTTATATTACATTTATTTGATATGTCTGGTCTGACGTCAGCAGGCACGTAGTTCCGGTGTCAACAGCTGTGTTTTTTTTTTTTTTTCAAGTGACACGGAAGACAAAGATTCTGATGAATTTATTGATTTGGAGTGACACGGATGGTTCGATAAAATTGTTGTTTATATTACATTTATTTGATATATCCAGTCTGACGTCCGCAGCGCACGTAGACTTTCCGGCGTCAACAGCTGTTTTTTTTTTTTTTCCAAGTGACACGGAAGACGAAGATTCTGATGGATTTATTGATTTGGAGTGACACAGATGGTTCGATAAAATTGTTGTTTATATTATTGTTATTTCATACATAGTTTATACACTGCTCAAAAAGATTAAAGGAACACTTTGAAAATACATCAGATTTCAATGGTGACACAAAAATGTTGGATATCTATGCTGAAATGAACAGTTTAATGTCTCAGGAACAAAAAGATGCCACATCTTTTGATGGAAGTGAAAAAATGATGTGGCAGGCTCGTCCATTTTGCCTAAATTCAATTTCTGCAACTCAAAATTATTTTCAATATCTTGTGTGGCCCCCACGTGCTTGTATGCATGCTTGACAACGTCGCGGCATGCTCCTAATGAGACGACGGATGGTGTCTTGTGGGATGTCCTCCCAGATCTGTCTAAGGGCATCAGTGAGCTCCTGTAAAGTCTGAGGAGCAACCTGGCGGCGTCTGATGGACTGAAACATTATGTCCTAGAGGTGTTCTATCGGGTGATCGTGAGGGCCATTCAATAGTGTCAATTCCTTCATCCTCCAGATACTGTCTGCATACTCCTGCCACATGAGGCCGGGCATTGTCGTGGATCAGGAGGAACCCAGGACCTCCTGCACCAGCGTAGGGTCTGACCATGGGTGCAAGGATTTCATCCCGATACCTAATGGCAGTCAGACTGCCGTTCTCTAGCCTGTAGAGGTCTGTTCGTCCCTCCATGGAAATGCCTCCCCAGACCATCACTGACCCACCACCAAACCGGTCATGCTGAATGATGTTGCAGGCAGTATAGCGCTCTCCTTGGCTTCTCCAGACCCTTTCACGTCTATCACAGGTGCTCAGGGTAAACCCGCTCTCATCTATGAAAAGCACAGGGCGCCAGTGGCGGACCTGCCAATTCTGGTGTTCTATGGCAAATGCCAATCGAGCTCCACGGTGCTGAGCAGTGAGCACAGGGTACACTACAGGACGTCGTGCTCTGAGGCCACCCTCGTGAAGTCTGTTTCTGACTGTTTGGACAGAGACATTCACACCAGTAGCCTGCTGGAGGTCATTCTGTAGAGCTCGGGCAGTGCTCAACCTGTTTCTCCTTGCACAAAGCAGCAGATATCGGTCCTGCTGATGGGATGAGGACCGTCTACGGCCCTGTCCAGCTCTCCTAGAGTAACTGCCTGCCTCCTGGAATCTCCTCCATGCTCTGGAGATTGTACTGGGATACACATCAAATCTTCTTGCAACAGCACGCATGGATGTGCCATCCTGGAGGAGTTGGAGAATCTGCTCAACTTCAGGAGGGTTAAGAAATCGCCTCATGCTCCCAGTCATGATAATGACTCTAGCTAAAGCCAACACTTGTGGAAAACCAGTTAAAAAAGATCAAGAGGGATGAACTTGAAATGGCCTCCACCTGCAAAACCAGTCCTGTTTTGGGGACCACCTCGTTGTTGCCCCTCTAGTGCACCTGTTGTTAATTCCATCAACACCAATGCAGCTGAAACTGATTAACAACCCCCTCTCACCTGACCAAAACCTTATCAGAAAAGTGTAATTGAATTCATGCCATACCCTGATAAAAAACTGTTCCTTTAATTTTTTTGAGCAGTGTATATTGTTATATGGGCCTGTAGAAAAAATTGAACTGCAACGCGCTGCTGACTTGTTTACATAAAGAAGGACCAACTCGATCGATGGCTTTAATGATTTGGAGTGACAGATGGTTTGATAAAGGTGTTATTTATGTTATAGTTATTTGAATAACTGTTATTGTTACATCAGGCCTGTTCTTAGCTTCTCGTTTGTGTTTATGTCACGTTAGCATACTGTATCGTTTAGCCTGTTGTTGCTCGTTCATGTCTGTTCTTGGTGTTGGATTTTGTCGAATAAATTTCCCCCAAAATGCGACTTATACTCCGGAGCGACTTATGGGTTTTTTTCACTTTGTGCATTTTATGGGTGATGCGACGTATATTACGCAGCGACTTTTAGTCCGAAAAATACAGTATGTAGGACAGCCCTCTACTATAGAATGGGTTCTTTGCACAAAATCTTCCATGCCGACGCAACACGGCTCAGTCACTTATGGTTTTGAAAAAATTGGGTTATTCTACAAACCACATCTACAGGACCTGGGCAAATTGCCGTATTTTCCGCACTATAAGGCGCTTCGGGTTAAAAGGCGCAGACTCAATTGCGGAGCCTATTTTGTATTTAATCCACACATAGTACCCACTGCATTATAGGGCGCATGTATGCCATGGCTTACGGTAAACAAAAAAAAAAACGTCACGGAGCAAGACCGCAAGTTTGGTTGTACTTTATTCTACTGTATACCCATGTACTCTACTGTACTCGCATCATTGTTAATCGATATTCATACACAAATCCGTCCAAGTCCTCATCTTCTGTATCCAAATTAAACAGTTGGGTCAAATTTGCCATTAAACATGCCAAGTTCCCTCTCGTCATTGTCTCGTCGATGTCACGTTGCTCTTCTGCAATGACCCTGGCTTTCCAGAAAGCTCTGATTGTTCCTCGTAAGCATGTCTCTTTGTTCATGCCATTTTAGAGGGTCCTAATGCTGTTTTGTTTGCACAAACGATGGCGTGCACGGAGGTACGTGCTCTACGTTACGTACAGTCTTTTTTTGCCCCGAGCTACGTAAAACGTAATGTCCACAATTGGTTCATCTGGTCTACATATTACTAGGGGTGTAACGATTCATCGATACACATCGATTAATCGATATAATGCTCTACGATTTATTGGCATCGATGCTAAACGTAAACATCGATTTATATCGCCGTGTTTGACCTCGGACATTAGTTGTGTTGTGAGCAGAGCAGGCACGTGAAAGGGGAGCCGACAACTACGCGGCTCCTGGGCTGGTGCTATGGCTAGTGTCCAAGAAGACGAGGAAATTCGCTCCCCTTTGGGCTTCAAGTCATTCGTTTGGAAGCACTTTGGATTCCAAAGAAAAGATGGCTCAACGGACAATTAAAATTATTGTAAATAAATAGTTCAGTAATGCACTTTAAAGTTAATGGTATTACAAAAAAAGAAAGAATATTCATTTTTCTTTACTTATATGAGAAAAAATATAGGAATTCGATAAAGTTCAGTGTTAAAATAAGCACTTTGTATACTACAATACTCTTGTAATTTCCTAAATAAAGAGTTTGCAGTACCTTGTTGATTTTGCGTGTGAATTGTTATAAATCAGGATATTGTTCTATATTTTTTATTTAAAAAAAATAATAATAATAAAATAAAATATCGATCGTGGAGCACTATATCGTGATGTATCGTGAATGAATCACAGCAGGCTTTAAGATATCGGCAATAATCGTATCGTGGTCCTTTGTATCGATATGATATTGTATCGTGAAAAAACCCGCGATTTACACCCCTACATATTACGCCTATTTATTACGTCACTGTGTGGCGGAAGCCACACAAAACAACTTTACAGATTTACACAAACGTAGTATTTATTTATTTATTAACCAATGGCGGCAGAGGTACGTACTCCTCTACATGTTACGTTGCCCCGATCTATGTAAAACATAATGTCCTCTGATTGATTCAACGGGTCTTCATATTTCGCCTGTATATTACGGAAGCCATACAAAACAACTTTACAGATTTTGGAATTTGGTCCACACAAAAGGCACACCTTATTAAAAGACACACCTTCCTTTTTTGAGAAAATTAAAGGCTTGGAAGTGCGCCTTATGGTGCGGAAAATACGGTAACAGTAACAGACGTACACTGGACACGAAAGACTAAGTTGGAAAAGGGGATTTAAGATGTACATATGTATCATCTTACATCCATGAATATAAAGGTATTGTATTCTTCCTAACATTGTGACTACATTCTTGTAGTTTAGCAACATACTAAAAACAATCGTGCAAGGTACTGAACCCCCAGTGACTCATGGGGCTCTATCATCAGTAGGTGAGTGAGGACTTCAGTGTCAAGCGCTTTGAGTGCCTTAACAGGCGGAAAAGTGCAATACAAGTGAAAGAGCATTTACCATATATTTAGAAAGGATATGCCAAGAGCAATATTGTATTGTTACATTGTAAAAGTCCTGCTTCTGTGACGTTTTCTTATTGTGTTTGTCTATTTTTATGTTCAAACTAAGCATCAAATCATTAAGCATTTAGTCATAAATTTCATTAGGTATAAGGATAAATAGTTGTAGAAGGGAAATAAGAAGAGTAACATTTAGGATTAGTAACTATTTAACCAGTTTTTAACTGTAGTTTCTCTGTCTAAATATTATGGCAACCTTGGAGAAAAATATATGATGAGATGTCATGTTATCTCATCATCTACACCGTAAATACATGAATAAATCAAGAAAAGATTGATTATGGAGAATCAAACTTGAACAATACAATTCCAGACAGCTACCGCAGCCCATACGGAAATTGAAAGTTTCCAACTGATGAATTGATGATCAGAAGTGTGTGAGATAGTGTTATCACAGGTCATTTCTTCCTGCAGCTGTCAGACTTTACAACAAAAAAACCAGTGTGCAATAAATTATTTGTATATGTATTCAACTGTTCAAATATAACAACCACCAAAACATAACCTTATATAAGATTCATGACTATCTTTAAAACTTTAAATTGTTTTTAATTCCTGTTTTTGTTTTCTTTTGTTAATGGCGGCTGTGAACTGGAATTTCCCCGTGAAGGAATATATATATATATAACGATAGTTTACCGTAAACTATCTGAGTTGCAACGCAGCTAAATGCTAATGCTAGTTTAGCTAATGCAGACGATGGTAAAGGCTGCGTAACCAAAGTGCCCAGTAAGTTTTGAATCATAACCGTTGTTTTGGGGCGAGGTGTGGATCCGAATGGGACTACGTATGGTTCTTTTGGGTCCTGACCCGAAATGGTCAACTAGTAACTTCTAAATGAAAATGTAGTACACTATCTGAAGGTTCATTAAGTCGCCCATGGAAATAAATGGTCACCATATATTAGTGATTGGTGACTGTCAAATTATAATCTGAATATGAAATTGAGTTTTGTTTTTATAATAACGACATTGAATGGTTCATTTTTCCACATTTCGACGCAGAGCAGTGTTTATTTGCGTTCAAGTTGAGTATTGGATTTTAACGTGCGGGAATGGAGTTTTAAAATTCTCCAAAGTTCGGTGCAGATGTGTGCGTTTACCTGACATCCTGCATTTCTTCCTCGGTAAACTGATGACCCCTCGCCGTGCTGACCCACAAACAAACCAGAAATATGCGCACGAGAGCCCGCATGGCAGCCGACGTTACAAACAATAACTAGTTCAAAAACAAGGCGGGAGCACTGCTAAAACACACTCTCATGCGAAGTTATCAAAATCAACCGGCCACCGACATCTAATACACAAAGTGCAACTCATTTTTCCACATTGCAATGTTGCTAGCTCTCGATGCTTCAAACAAAACCGGAAGTACTTCTAATGCGTCAAAGGAATGTGACTAAACTCATACTGTATTCTCCGAAGGCTGTTTTTTTCGACTACATTACGTCTTTTCCGGAGCGACCGGACAGCACGTCACGTGACGCACGAACGCAGCTTGAAACCGGCCTGCGTTTCCATGGCGACGAGCTTGTTTCTCATTACTTTTTTAAATATTTATTTAGGAACTCAGAACATGTAAACACAAATACCAGTAGATGTCAAACATTGATCTGAAGAAATAAAGCAATAAAATGTAAGGTTTTATGTGCTTTGGAATTTGTGGATTGACCGTGTGTGTGTGTGTGTGTGTGTGTGTGTGTGTGTGTATATGTATGTATGTATGTATGTATATATATATATATATATATATATATATATATATATATACAGTGCCTTGCGAAAGTATTCGTCCCCCTTGAACCTTTCAACATTTCGCCACATTTCAGGCTTCAAACATAAAGATATAAAATTTTAATTTTTTGTCAAGAATCAACAACAAGTGGGACACAATCGTGAAGTGGAACGAAATTTATTAGATAATTTCAACTTTTTTAACAAATAAAAAACTGAAAAGTGGGGCGTGCAATATTATTCGGCCCCTTTACTTTCAGTGCAGCAAACTCACTCCAGAAGTTCAGTGAGGATCTTTGAATGATCCAATGTTGTCCTAAATGACTGATGATGATAAATAGAATGCACCTGTGTGTAATCAAGTCTCCGTATAAATGCACCTGCTCTTTGATAGTCTCAGGGTTCTGTTTAAAGCGCAGAGAGAACCATGAAGACAAAGGAACACACCAGGCAGGTCCGAGATACTGTTGTGGAGAAGTTTAAAGCCGGATTTGGATACAAAAAGATTTCCCAAGCTTTAAACATCTCAAGGAGCACTGTGCAAGCAATTATATTGAAATTCAAGATTCAAGAGTTTTTATTCGCCATGTTTGAGCGTGCCAAACAAGGAATTTGACTTCGGTAAATCACACCCTCTGTTCAACATTTAGGTGACTAACAACACTCAGGACATGTGAAAAATGGCAAATATTCTCAAATATCCCCTGATCTTAAACTCCCAAAAGGGCAAGGAAAAACTCAAAACTCCAGCTAGGGGAAATGAGAAACCTTGAGAAGAGACCACAGATGGGAAGGTCCCTCTTCCAGGATGACCAGGCTGCAATGGATGCAGAGAGGACACATAGTACAAACAGTGTAGACAAATTCAAAAAAGGTGTGGAGAGCAGGATGTTATTGCACAGTAATGACTCTGAGACTCTAAGGGTGGTGTGAGTTCATCAGAGCAACAGCCTGGGGGAAGAAGCTGTCTCTGTGTCTGCTGGTTTTGGCGTACCGAGCTCTGTAACGCCGTCCGGAGGGGAGTAGTTCAAAGAGACTGCAACCTGGGTGAGAAGGGTCTGATGAGATGTTCCTTGCACGTTTCCTGGTCCTGGACAGGTACAAGTCTTGGATAGATGGGAGGTTGATTCCAATGATTTTTTCAACAGTCCTGATTGTCCGTTGCAGTCTGTGCTTGTCTTGTTTGGAGGCCGATCCAAACCAGACAGTGATGGAGGTGCAGAGGACAGACTGGATGATGGCAGTGTAGAAGGTCTTCAGAAACTCTCGCGGCAGGTTGAACTTCTTGAGCTGTCTCAGGAAGTACAGCCTCTGCTGGGCCTTCTTCCGGACAGAGTCTATGTGGCCGGTCCATTTCAGGTCCCGAGAGATTGTGGTTCCCAGGAACTTGAAGGTGTCTGTGGAGAGAATAGTATTACTGCGGATAGTGAGGGGTAAAAGGGGTGAAGGGTCTCGCCTGAAATCCACTGTCATCTCCACGGTCTTGAGCGAGTTCAGCTCCAGGTGGTTTTGGCTGCACCAGTGGACCAGCCGCTCCACCTCCTGTCTGTACGCGGTCTCATCACCGTCCTGGATCAGTCCGATGAGAGTGGTGTCGTCTGCATACTTCAGGAGCTTCACAGGAGAGTCACCTGAGGAGAAATCATTGGTGTAGAGAGAGAAGAGCAGTGGGGAGAGGACGCACCCCTGAGGGGCTCCAGTATTGGTGGTCCGGGTGTCAGATGTGATGCCCCCCAGCCTCACACGCTGTCTCCTGTTGGTCAGGAAGCTGGTGATCCACTGACAGGTGGAGGCAGGCACCGCAAGCTGGATGAGCTTCTGTTGGAGGATGTCAGGAGCGATGGTGTTGAACGCCGAGCTGAAGTCCACGAACAGGATCCTGGCGTACGTTCCTGGGGTGTCCAGGTGGTGCAGGATGTAGTGCAGTCCCATGTTGACCGCATCATCCACTGACCTGTTTGCCCGGTAGGCAAACTGGAGGGGGTCAAGCAGGGGGCCCGTGACATCCTTCAGGTGGTTCAGCACTAACCTCTCGAAAGATTTCATGACCACAGATGTCAGTGCAACAGGTCTATAGTCATTCAAACCTGTGATGGCGGGCTTCTTGGCCACTGGAACGATGGTGGAGCTCTTGAAGCACGAGGGCACCTCACACAGCTCCAGAGAACGGTTGAAGATCCGTGCAAAGGTGGGCGCCAGCTGCTCAGCGCAGACTTTCAAGCAGGAAGGTGACACGCCGTCTGGGCCCGGTGCCTTCCTGGTCTTTTGTCTCCGGAACATCTGGCGCACTTCCTCCTCGCGGATCTGGAGTGCGGGCGCGGCCTCTGCAAGAGAGAGAGTGGGTGACAACGATGATAGAGGTGTGGACAGAGGAGTTGTGGGGAGAGGTGAGTATGTAGATTGTGCTGCAGGAACTCCCGTTGTGTGGGTGGACCGATCAAACCTGCAGTAGAACCTGTTTAGCTAATTAGCAAGCCTTGGGCTCTCCACAGGACGGGGGGTTCGTTTCTTGTAGCCCGTGATGCTCTGCAGACCTTTCCACACTGTTGAGGGATCAGGATTGGCAGAGAGGTGTCTCTTCAGTTACTCCCCGTAACACCTCCTGGCTTTCCTGACCTCTCGGTTCAGTGTGTTTCTGGTCTGCTTGAACAGGTCGCGGTCGCCGCTCCTGTAGGCCTCCTCCTTGACTTTGCGGAGCCTCCAGAGGTTCGGTGTAAACCAAGGTTTGTCGTTGTTGTACGTGCAGAAGGTCTTAGTCTGCACACACAGATCCTCACAAAAACTGATGTATGATGTGACAGTGTCAGTGAGTTCATGCAAGTCTGAAGTTGCAGCTTCGAAAACTCCCCAATCGGTGCAGTCAAAGCAGGCTTGGAGGTCCTGCCTTGACTCCACTGTCCACTTCCTCACAGTCCTCACCACAGGCTTAGAAGTTTTTAGTTTCTGCCTGTAGGAGTATCAGACCCGGAAGGAGTATCAGACCACTGCAAATCTACCAAGACCCGGCCGTCCCTCCAAACTTTCATCTCAAACAAGGAGAAGACTGATCAGAGATGCAGCCAAGAGGCCCATGGTCACTCTGGATGAACTGCAGATAACTACAGCTGAGGTGGGAGAGTCTGTCCATAGGACAACAATCAGTCGTGCACTGCACAAATCTGGCCTTTATGGAAGAGTGGCAAGAAGAAAGCCATTTCTCAAAGATATCCATAAAAAGTCTCGTTTAAAGTTTGCCACAAGCCACCTGGGAGACACACCAAACGTGGAAGAAGGTGCTCTGGTCAGATGAAACCAAAATCGAACTTTTTGGCCACAATGCAAAACAATATGTTTGGCGTAAAAGCAACACAGCTCATCACCCTGAACACACCATCCCCACTGTCAAACATGGTGGTGGCAGCATCATGGTTTGGGCCTGCTTTTCTTCAGCAGGGACAGGGAAGATGGCTAAAATTGATGGGAAGATGGATGGAGCCAAATACAGGACCATTCTGGAAGAAAACCTGTTGGAGTCTGCAAAAGACCTGAGACTGGGACGGAGATTTATCTTCCAACAGGACAATGATCCAAAACATAAAGCCAAATCTACAATGGAATGGTTCACAAATAGACGTATCCAGGTGTTAGAATGGCCAAGTCAAAGTCCAGACCTGAATCCAATCGAGAATCTGTGGAAAGAGCTGAAGACTGCTGTTCACAAACGCTCTGCATCCGCTCCTCCCCCACCGTCTGTTGTCTTCCGGGTTAGAGCACGCTGGCGTCATATTTGTTGACTGCCGCTTCTGTCCCGGACCGTGTCCCTTACTTGTTTTTCGTTTTCCCGTTTTCAGTGCACCCGTCTCTTTTATTTTTCTCGTGTTGTGTTGTCTTTCGTCCACCTCGCATCCCCGCAGCTCCGCTCTCACCTATCTGTTTCCTCTCCCTCGGACTACCAACTACGTTAGCCAGCTAGCCAACAGCCAACTGGCCAAAACCACCACCGGACCCTCCTGCCTCCCGACTCGGAGCCTGTGGCCGCCTGCTGTGGACTCGACGGCAGTTCTGGCCCGGCTCTCTGGCCTTCCGTCCGGCGTCCTTGGGGGACGGGCTCCACTCCCTGCGGGCTCGCCAACTGTGGCTCTGCTATGTGCCGCCGTGGTGCGTTGGGGCCTGCCGTTCGAGCGGGTGCAGTCGAGGTCGACCGGCATCACCACCTGGTCCACTGCTGCTTCCACACGAGGCTGGGATCCTTCGCCGTCGCCGCTACATCTGACCAGCATTTCCCCGATGGCTCACCCATCTCCTCTTTTTGGACTGCCAACCCCCCGTCACCCCCACCTCCCGTACTGGCAACCTCAACAACCTCCGCTCCCGCCCCTCCTGCTCCTCCATCCATCTCCTTCGCACTGCTGACCGATGTCTTGTTAACTATAACCTATTGTCTTCCCCCCCCCCTCCACTCTTTTTTTGTTCCATGTAAAAGCGACTTTGGGTTATTGAAAAGCGCTATATAAATTGAATGAATTATTATTATTATTATTATCCAACCTCACTGAGCTCGAGCTGTTTTGCAAGGAAGAATGGGCAAGAATTCCAGTCTCTCGATGTGCAAAACTGATAGAGACATACCCCAAGCGACTTGCAGCTGTAATTGCAGCAAAAGGTGGCGCTACAAAGTATTAGCGCAAGGGGGCCGAATAATATTGCACGCCCCACTTTTCAGTTTTTTATTTGTTAAAAAAGTTTAAATTATCCAATAAATTTCGTTCCACTTCACGATTGTGTCCCACTTGTTGTTGATTCTTGACAAAAAATTTAACTTTTATATCTTTATGTTTGAAGCCTGAAATGTCGCGAAATGTTGAAAGGTTCAAGGGGGCCGAATACTTTCGCAAGGCACTGTATATATATATATATATAAATATATACTATATATACCAGAATTTAACTGACATCACCATCATGTTGTGATGTCAGTTAAATAATGTTTGGAGTATCTCAATAGCGTAGCATCTGACAAGAAAACTACCTGATTTCCTTATTCTTATATATATATATATATATATATATATATATATAAGACTATATATATATATATTAGGTTTATATGTATTAATTAGGGGTGTAAATTGCGGGTTTTGTCACGATACGATATATCGATACAAAGAAACACGATACGATATTTGCCGATATCTTAAAGCCTGCTGTGATTCATTCACGATACATCACGATATAGTGCTCTACGATCGATATAGAACAATATCCTGATTTATAACAATTCATACGCAAAATCAACAAGGTACTGCAAACTTTGTTTAGGAAATTACAAGAGTATTGTAGTATACAAAGTGCTTATTTTAACACTGAACTTTATCAAATTCCTATATTTTTTCTCATATAAGTAAGTAAAGAAAAATGAATATTCTTTCTTTTTTTTGTAATACCATTAACTTTAAAGTGCATTACTGAACTATTTAATTACAAAACAAAAATAAGTTCTTTATAATGAATGAAGCCCAAAGGGGAGCGAATTTCCTCGTCTTCTTGGACACTAGCCATAGCACCAGCCCAGGAGCCGCGCAGTTGTCGGCTCCCCCCTTTCACGTGCCTGCTCTGCTCACAACACAACACGCCGCGCACTGCTCCCGGAAAGAGGAAGCAAGCACCAATGAACTGGATTTCAAAATAATGTCGCGTCTAATGTCCGAGGTCAGAAACGGGCGATATAGATCGATGTTTACGTTTTGCATCGATGCCAACAAATCGTAGAGCATTATATCGATTAATCGATGTGTATCGATGAATCGTTACACCCCTAGTATTAATGTATCGACATTTATAAACATGCCATTATATTTGTTCAGATTTGTTGCATGGGTAACATTTAATAACACTTTTAACTCACTAGTTTCTTTTCACTGTGTTGCTAGAAAAGATATTTGTGACGGCGGCTTTGTAGCAGAATTTCGTGACGCCCACATTGCTCCACTCAACTACAGCAATGTATTTAACACTGCTTGACACGCCCAATTGCCCAAGCTGTCGGAAACAAAGATCAAATATGGAGGTAGATTGGGGTCAAAAGTTTTGTACTTGAAAAAACAAAACGCGTATTTGAAGAAAAAAAACTTGAAGTTTAAAGTTTAAAACTTGAAAAATAAAATAAAGCATTCAAAATAAAAACACTTGTTTGAAGTTTTTCTCAAGTTGAAAATAGTTTTGCTTTGCCTTGGTCATTTTTCGGAATAAACTACCGTAATTTTCCATGTATAATACGCCCCATGCATAATACGCACCCTAAAAATGGCATGTCGATGCTGGAAAAAAGCCTTTACCCATGTATAATACGCACCCAAATTTTGACTCTTACTTAAGTCCGTAAACGTAAAATTATTTCAGAAAAAAGATCATCTTTGGGAACAACCGGATGTTATTCTCCTAATTGAAATGTCATTGCGCCTCATGAATAAGTAGCACCACTTTGGAGAGGCTCTGAAGTTTGAATCCGGCTTTATCCATTTCATAGCCAAAGTTCTAATCTCAATAGTGCTGATGGCTATTCCACCAGCTCTTCTCTCCCTAATGAACTCCACTAATTGTTCCTCAACATCTGGATACTGTGCTTTCTTTCCTCTTCCAGGTGCTCTTGCTGAAGCCTTCGCTGTATCAAATAGATTTTCTTTCTTCCTCCAGAGTGTTATGTTTGATTCATTGACATCAAATTGGCGCGCAGCTGCCCTATTGCCTAATTCTTCTGCCACTTCAATGACTTTCTTTTGAAATGCTATACTATAACTCTCGCTCTTTAAATAGCTGACGTGTCTTGCGCATCCGTTCTGCGCATCAGATCCATAGTGCGCATGCGCAGTGATACTGCCTCCGTATGATATCCGGTCTGCGATGGAGATTAAAAAACAAACAATATTTGACAATAACACACCATCAAGGATTGCACCATCGCATCAAACGATGTGTCGTCAATTATGAATTTTACTGACTAAGTGTGTTGGGCAGGATGGCTGAATGCGATGCGCGATTGACGTGTCTTGCGCATCCGTTCTGCGCATACTGTCATGGCGGCCTCCGTATGATATCCGGTCTGCGATGGAGATTAAAAAACAAACAATATTTGACAATAACACACCATCAAGGATTGCACCATCGCATCAAACGATGTGTCGTCAATTATGAATTTTACTGACTGTGTTGGGCAGGATGACTGAATGCGATGCGCGATTGACAACAAACAAGAAGAAAGGTGAGTTCAAGTTTCATTTCGAGGGAGATTTTCTTCAAAAATTGTTGTACCCATGCATAATGCGCACCCCAGATTTTAGGACAATAAATTAGTTAAATTTTGCGCATTATGCATGTTAATCACGGTACTCAATTTTATTCAAAAATCAACAACAGTTTCCTAAAATACAAGTCCATCTTTATCAAATACATTTTGGGACCCCATAGTGTCTTTACATGCCCTTTAAACACAAAGAGTCTTCCCTCCTTTCCTGACATGGTGTCAGAAGTGGTCCGGATAGAGAAGAGACCCGCACAGTGAACATGCCGAACTTCAAACCGCCGGAGAGTTTCTGCTTCGATACACCCGGAGAGTGGCCATGCTGGAGACAAGGGTTCCTGCGTTATCGTACGGCGACCAAGCTAGGTGAGGAAGCCGGCGATGTCCAAGTGTCCACTCTGATATATTCCATGGGGTATGAGGCGGAGAACGTTATGAAATCGTTCGCGTTCCCAACACGAGTAAGTGAAAGTGACTTTGGTGCCGTGCTGAAAATGTTTGACGGCTATTTTGTACCGCAAAAGAACGTCATCCATGAGAGGGCGCAATTTCAACAACGCATACAGAAACCCGATGAGAAGGCAGAGATATATATTAGAGCCTTATACGAACTCGCAGAGACCTGTGAATTCGGAGGAAACAAGAATGAAAATATCAGCCCCTGGGGGGGTGCGACACGATACCAAGGGGGGCGCGTGTGACACCAGGGAACATGCTTTTCTTTTGGCTGTACTAGATTAAAGGGTAATTAGACATCCACTGCAGTAGGTGGCGGTATCACTGGAAGAGTGTGCGCAAGGAGTATTCGCTCTACAGTGTAGAGCGCACGGAACATATGCACACACAGCACAGAGCAGGCGATAAAAAGCGCAGTGGAACACCATGGAAAAATATTTAACAGAGTTGAAAAGAACGGCGGAGAGAGACGGAGATAAGAGAATTGAGAGTCACACGAAAGCAAAGACAAGGAAATATGACAAAGCGTACGTAGCGCTCCACTTCAGTGTGACTACGATGGGAGACGAGGAAAGACCGGTGTATTTACTGTGCCTTACAATGTTGGCAGCGGACTGTATGAAGCCAAATAAATTAAGGCGGCACTTATGAAGTCATTGCACTCCAATCACGCTGATAAGATGCTTTAGGTTTTTCAGCGAAAACGGGCTGAATATTGCCAACATTCATCCCACTATGCTACTTCAGTCAATCAGCAAGCACAGTAAGCAGTGCCGGCTCTACGAAGGGGCAAGAGGGGGCAACGCCCCCTCAAACAGATGTCCTGCCCCCTCGAATCAAACTTTTAGAAGTGAAAAATCCGCTGATAGAAACACACGTTAATCCGCCCCCTCTCTTCTCTCATGTCGGTGCAGTGTGTGTCCTCCCTCACACAGCCTGCTGTCAGGACTCCGCGCCCCTCCGTAAACATCCAATCACTGTGAGTATGCAAATGAGGCAAGACGCTGCCAGAGAGTGTCAAGTTACAGTCAGCGCGGTAGGAGTTGGAAGAAGCAGTAAAAACTCCACCAAACTCGTCGTACTGACCCGTGATATAACTAATGATTAACGACAACTCAAATAATAGTTAATATAACATTCATATTATACTAGACATAGTCGGACTTGCCTCCACGCACAGTTTGGGTTCCGGTACAAGCCCTCTCGAGAGGGGCTGGACTAGGGGTCACCAACTCCGGTCCTCAAGGGCGCCAATCCAGCCTGTTTTAGGTGCAGCCCTGCAACAACACACCTGATTCAAATGATCAGCTCATCAGCAAGCTCTATTAAGGCTGATAGCGATCCTGATTATTTGAATCAGGTGTGTTGCAGGGGGGTATACATCGAAAACAGGCTGGATTGGCGCCCTTGAGGACCGGAGTTGGTGACCCCTGGGCTGGACTCTCTTCCACTCTGGAGTTGCCCATGGTGAGAGGCGTCGAGCAGGTGTGGGTATACTTATTGCCCCCCGGCTGGGCGCCTGCACATTGGGGTTCACCCCGGTGAACGAGAGAGAGGGATGTTTGAGAATATTTGCCATTTTTCACATGTCCTGAGTGTTGTTAGTCACCTAAATGTTGAACAGAGGCTGTGATTTACCGAAGTCAAATTCCTTGTTTGGCACGCTCAAACATGGCGAATAAAAAACTCTTGAATCTTGAGAGGGTAGCCTCCCTCCGCCTTCGGGTGGGGGGACGGGTCCTGACTGTTGTTTGTGTCTATGCACCAAACGGCAGCTCAGAGTACCAACCCTTCTTGGAGTCCCTGGAGGAAGTGCTGGAGAGCGCTCCTTCTGGGGACTCCATCGTTCTACTGGGTGACTTCAATGCTCACGTGGGCAATGACAGTGAGACCTGGAAGGGCGTGATTGGGAGGAACGGCCCCCCCGATCTGAACCCGAGCGGTGTTCTATTATTGGACTTCTGTGCTCGACACGGATTTTCTATAATGAACACCATGTTCAACCATAAGGGTGTCCATGTGTCCACTTGGCACCAGGACACCCGAGGCCGCAGTTCGATGATCGACTTTGTAGTCGTGTCATCGGATTTGCTGCCGCATGTTTTGGACACTCGGGCGAAGAGAGGGGCGGAGCTGTCAACTGATCACCACCTGGTGGTGGGTTGGCTCCGATGGTGGGGGAAGATGCCCGTCCAACCTGGCAGACCCAAACGCTCTGTGAGGGTCTGCTGGGAATGTCTGGCAGAATCCCCTGTCAGGAAGCACTTCAACTCCCACCTCCGGCAGAGCTTTTCCCACGTCCCGGGGGAGGCGGGGGACATTGAGTCCGAGTGGACCATGTTCCGCGCCTCCATTGTTGAGGCAGCCGACCAGAGCTGTGGCCGTAAGGTCGTTGGTGCCTGTTGTGGTGGCAATCCCCGAACCCGCTGGTGGACACCGGCGGTAAGGGATTCCGTCAAGCTGAAGAAGGAGTCCTATCGGGCCGTTTTGGCCTGCGGGACTCCGGAGGCAGCTGACAGGTACCGGATGGCCAAGCGGAACGCGGCTTCGGTGGTTGCTGAGGCAAAAACCCGGGCGTGGGAGGAATTTGGCGAGGCCATGGAGAATGACTTCCGGACGGCTTCGAAGAAATTCTGGTCCACCATCCGGCGTCTCAGGAGGGGGAAGCAATGCACCGTCAACACTGTTTACAGTGGAAATGGCGTGCTGTTGACCTCGACTTGGGACATCGTGAGTCGGTGGGGAGAATACTTCGAAGACCTCCTCAATTCCACCGACACGCCTTCCATTGTGGAAGCAGGGCCTGGAGACTCTGAGGCGGACTCTCCAATCTCTGGGGTCGAAGTCACTGAGGTAGTTAAGAAACTCCTCGGTGGCAAGGCCCCGGGGGTGGATGAGATCCACCCGGAGTTCTTAAAGGCTCTGGATGTCATGGCTGACACGCCTCTACAGCATTGCGTGGACATCGGGGACGGTGCCTCTGGATTGGCAGACTGGGGTGGTGGTTTCCCTCTTTAAGAAGGGGGACCGGAGGGTGTGTTCCAATTGCAGGGGAATCACACTCCTCAGCCTCCCTGGTAAGGTCTATTCAGGGTTGCTGGAGAGGAGGGTCCGTCGGGAGGTCGAACCTCGGATTCAGGAGGAGCAGTGTGGCTTTCGTCCTGGCCGTGGAACAGTGGACCAGCTCTACACCCTCGGCAGGATCCTCGAGGGGGCATGGGAGTTCGCCCAACCAGTTTTTGTGGACTTGGAGAAGGCGTTCGACTGTGTCCCTCGGGAGGTTCTGTGGAGGGTGCTTCGGGGGTAAGGGGTGCCGAGCCAACTGATCAGGGCGGTTCGGTCCCTGTATCACCGATGCCAGAGTTTGGTCCGCATTTCCGGCAGTAAATCGGATTCGTTCCCAGTGAGGGTTGGACTCCGGCAAGGCTGCTCTTTGTCACCGATTCTGTTCATAATTTCTAGGCGCAGCCGAGGCGTTGAGGGTGTCCGGTTTGGAGACCTCAGCATCGCGTCTCTGCTTTTTGCAGACGACGTGGCGCTGTTGGCTTCTTCAAGCTGTGATCTCCAGCTCTCACTGGAGCGGTTTGCAGCCGAGTGTGAAGCGGTCGGGATGAGGGTCAGCACCTCCAAATCCGAGTCCATGGTCCTCAGTCGGAAAAGGGTGGAATGCCCTCTCCGGATCGGGGATGAGATCCTGCCCCAAGTGGAGGAGTACAAGTATCTTGGGGTCTTGTTCACGAGTGAGGGGAGGATGGACGCGAGATCGACAGGCGGATCAGTGCAGCGTTGGCAGTAATGTGGACTCTGTACCGGTCCGTCGTGGTAAAGAGAGAGCTGAGCCAAAAGGCAAAGCCCTCAATTTACCGGTCGATTTACGCTCCTACCCTCACCGATGGTCACGAGCTATGGGTCGTGACCGAAAGAATGAGATCCCGGATACAAGAAATGAGTTTCCTCCGCAGGATGTCCGGGCTCTCCCTTAGAGATAGGGTGAGAAGCTCTGTCATCCGGGAGAGATTCGGAGTAGAGTCGCTGCTCCTCCACGTTGAGAGGAGCCAGATGAGGTGGCTCGGACATCTCATCAGGATGCCTCCTGGACGCCTCCCTGGGGAGGTGTTCCGGGCATGTCCTACCGGTAGGAGACCCCGTGGACGACCCAGGATGCGCTGGAGAGACTATGTCTCTCAGCTGGCCTAGGAACGTCTTGGGATCCCCTGGGATGAGCTGGATGAAGTGGCTGGGGAGAGGGAAGTCTGGGAGTCCCTCCTAAAGCTGCTGCCCCCACAACCCGACCCCGGATAAGCGGAAGAGGATGGATGGATGGATGGATGGATGGATGGATGGATGGATGGATGGATGGAATGTGTTTCCACTGTGATACATCAGACATGCTTCTGATTGCATTTACACGATTCGCAACGAATGTGTGAAATCGGCTATTGTCATTCTTTATGTCCAAAACACGGATGGTTCCAGGTCCATTTTCAATTCATCTACGAGCATCTGTTCTATACAAACCACCCATCAGGCAACGGACAAGCTAAGAGAGCGGTTCAGACGGCGAAGAGAATCCTAAAGCAGGAGGACCCAGTACTAGCGCTTCTCAACTTCAGAGCTACACCCACGTCAACCACAGGTGTGAGTCCGGCAGAGCTCCTGATGGGCAGAAAGAGCCGCACTAGGCTCCCAACTCTGGAAGGCAACCTGAAGCCCAGATGGCCCAACTTATCCATCGTCCGACGGAAGGATGCGGTGGAGAAGGAGCGTCAGGGATATTATTTCAACCGCAGACACGGTGCGCGGGCGCTACCCATCCTGCAGCCTGGCAGCAGGTTGCTCATGAGATTGGATTCTGAAAAACAGTGGACTGGTCAAGCTGTGGTGCAGAAGGAGAGCTCCATGCCACGTTCATATGAGGTCCAAACACCATCGGGAGGGGTGAAAAGACGGAACCGAAGACATCTGCAGGCCCTTTCTCCAGAGAGTGGGGCTCCCGCGGCGGCGAGACAGGAGCCTACCCCGGATGCAGCAATGGTCAACGGAGAGTCGGAATCGAGACAGTCGAGCTCACCGGCTTTAGATGGACTGACCGTAACTAGATCGGGTAGAGTCAGTAGGCCAGCGGAACGGCTAAATCTATAGATAGAATTTGAGCTGCGTGTTAGTTAAAAAGAGAATATTTTGGAGATATTAAACCATTTGTTAAGTAAAGGAAGATCATTAATTTGAGTTATTGTTGTAAACACTCTTTTGAGTAGGCACTACTTTAAATAGGGGGAGGTGTTATGGATGTATATTTGTTTAGTAGTGTTGTACGGTTGGAGTTGCACTGTTATTGAATGTGACGTAGCGGGAGGGTCACGGGAACCGGAAGGCAAGAGACGAGCTGAGAGAGACACACGTTCATAGAGAGAGCTTGAGGCTGGAATAAAGTACCCCGTGTTAAACACAAAGAGTCTTCCCTCCTTTCCTGACAGTGTCCAACTTTCTTTTCCTTGGGCCACTCATTTTAATGGAAGGATTCCAGGGGAAGGTTTGTGGGTGGCTTTAACGTAAAACTGTATCTGAAAGCTCAGCGCGTGAATTACGAGAATGCTGACGTCGCAGCCCACACTCGAAATTCGGCACTGATAGAAATGGAGCGCGGAGTGCGCCGGGTCCGTAGTACTGAGTACGTACACGCTAGTGATGGGTCGATGAGGCGTCGTGAAGCGGTTCGACACATTGCCAAACTGTATTGATACCGTGTCGATACTGTGTCACTGAGTGCTGACATCTGCTGGACCTTAAACATAAAAGTCAAAGTCAAAGTCAGCGCTATTGTCAATCCTTCATATGTCAAGACACACAAAGAAACCGAAATTCCGTTTCCTCTATCCCACGGTGACGAGACATACAAGTAGACGACACAAAATAAAAAGATGAATAAATAATAAACCAACAACCCAATAAACCCAATAAATAAGAGGAGCAAAACTGAGCCAGTGCGCATACAGCAGACAGTAAGCATAGCGCAAACAACAGGACGCTACGCAGGAAGGGGGAGCGAGTTCAGGATCCTAACGGCCTGGAGTACGAAGCTGTTAGAGAGTCTGGTGGTGCGGGAGCGCAGGCTCCTGTACCGCCTCCCAGAGGGCAGAAGATCAAACAAAGAGTGAGCGGGGTGACTCACATCACTCACAATCTTGGTCGCCTTGCGGGTGAGATGGGAGGTGTAAATGTCCTTCAAGGAGGGGAGAGAAGCACCAATAGTCTTACCAGCCGTTTTCACTATGCGCTGCAGGGCCTTCAAGTCGTAGTCAGTGCAGCTGCCACCCCAAACAGCAATACAGCTGGAGAGGACGCTCTCAATGGTGCCGCGGTAAAATGTAGTCATGACGGCCGGAGGAGCGCCCGCTCGCCTGAGTTTCCGAAGGAAGTACAGGCGGCGCTGGGTCTTCTTCGCCAGTGATGCGGTGTTGGTGGACCAGGAGAGATCCTCATTGATGTGCACCCCCAGGAACCTGGTGCTGCTCACTCTCTCCACCACAGCACCGTCGATGGTCAGCGGCAGGTGTTGGGCGTGACCCTTCCGGAAGTCAACAACAATCTCCTTGGTCTTGTCGACGTTCAGCAGGAGGTTGTTGTCCCTGCACCACGTGGTCAGAAGGTCAACCTCCAGCCTGTATTGAGTCTCGTCTCCCTTGGTGATGAGACCCACCAGAGTCGTGTCGTCAGCAAACTTCACTATGCGGTTGTCGCTGTAGGTGGCAGTGCAGTCATGCGTCAGGAGGGTGAAGAGCAGCGGACTGAGCACGCAGCCCTGGGGGGCCCCTGTGCTCAGCGTGATGCTGGCGGAGATTTTGTCGCCAACACGTACCACCTGTGGCCTCTGACAGAGGAAGTCCAGTAGCCAGTTGCAGAGGCAGGTACTGAGGCCCAGCTTGTCAAGCTTGCTGATGAGACGTTGTGGCACAATGGTGTTGAAGGCAGAACTAAAGTCCACAAACAGCAACCTCACATACGAGTCCCTCCCCTCCAGGTGGGTGAGGGCCGAGTGGAGGGCAGAGCAGATGGCATCCTCAGAGGACCGTTTGGCTCGGTACGCAAACTGGAAGGGGTCAATGGTGGGGGGGAGGACGGATCGGATGTGCTCCATGACAAGCCGCTCAAAGCACTTCATGATGATGGGCGTAAGTGCCACGGGGCGGTAGTCATTGAAGCAGGACGGAGCAGGTTTCTTCGGCACAGGCACGATGGTGGCAGCCTTGAAACACGACGGGACGATGGCCTGCTGCAGGGAAGTGTTAAAGATGTCCGTGAAGACACCCGTCAGCTCACCAGCGCAGTCCTTCAGCGCTCGACCCGGGATGTTGTCCGGGCCCGCCGCCTTACGGATGTTGATAGCGGCAAGCGCCCTCCTCACGCTGTCGGCGGAGAGGCACAGGGGCAGCTCGTGGGAAGGGGGAGTGGCCTTCAGCGGGCAAGTGCTGTTCTGAGCGTCGAAGCGAGCAAAGAAGCGGTTGAGGTCATTGAGCAGACGGACGTCGCCTTCACAGCTCTGCGGCGCGGGCTTGTAGTCCTGCCAAAGGCTCCGTGCGTCCCTGCTGTCCTTGAAGCGGGCGGTAATTTTGCACGAGAACGCCCTCTTCGCTTCTTTGATGCCCCGGGACAGGTCGGCCCTCGCAGTCCTCAAGCCAGCCTCATCCCCCGCTCTAAAGGCTTTGTCCCTGGCCCTCAGCAGCCTGAAGACAGCCCCTGTCAGCCAAGGCTTCCGGTTAGCCCGAGTGACGACGGATATTGAGTGTGTCACATCATCAATGCACTTCCTGATGTAGGAGGAAACAGAGTCAGTATACTCCTCAATGTCCGCCCGACCGTCGCAAGTGGCAGCCCTCCTAAACACGTCCCAGTCAGTAGAGCCAAAGCAGTCACGAAGCGCATCAGAGGCACCCTCAGGCCACACCCGTACCCGCTTGCGAACTGGTCTGGATGTCCTCACCTTTTGTCTGTATGCGGGCAAAAGCATAACAGTGATATGGTCAGAAAGTCCAAGATGGGGGAGGGGGGCGGCTTTGAAAGCTCCTTTATGCGAAGAGTAGACCAGGTCCAGGAAGCTGTCGCCACGCGTAGGAAAATCAACATGCTGGTGAAGCCTCGGAAAAACAGACTTCAGGTTAGCATGATTAAAATCCCCAGCGAAGATGGTGAAACCGTCAGGGTGCGCTGTCTGTTGTTCACTGACAGCCTGGTACAGTTCACTAAGAGCCGCGACCCTGTCGCCTTCGATGTTGGAAGGCGGGATGTAAACCGCGACCAGCAGAATCGCGGTAAATTCCCTTGGCAGGTAAAAAGGACGGCACTTAATGATCACAAACTCCGCCAGTGGCGAGCAGTGCTTGCATACCACCACAGAGTCCCGGCACCACTCGTCACGGATGTAGACGCATATCCCACCTCCACGAGATTTTCCCCCTCGTACAATGGCCCGGTCCGCCCGATAGCACGCTAGCCGCTCCAGACGTACAGCTGAGTCCGGAATGTTGACGGTCAACCAAGTCTCAGTGAACACGAGCACACAGCAGTCACGCACCGTCCGGTTTGTAGATCTCAGCAAGCGAATGTAATCCATTTTGTTGTCCAGCGATCGAACATTCGCCAGAAGAACGGAAGGCACGGCCGGGCGAGCTGGGTTGGCCGCCAGCCTGGCCCGGACGCCCCCACGCTTGCCCCTCTTCAGCCTCCTCGCACACCGCTTTCGACGCTTCCCAACCGGGGGAGGAATAGCAGACGAGTCCGGCGACGCCTCAGGACGTAGCAGTCCGAGCTCCTTTAATGTCCCCGCATCAAAGTCCAGAACTCGACAAAACTCGCTTTCACCGATGTCGAGCAGAACCTGCCTGCCATACTTGTAGCACGACTCAGTACGACGAGACACAAAACTGCCGGACAAACACTCATTAGACGAACAAAACACCGTTCGGGCGGGACAGAGAGAGGTCACTGCGTATGCACGCGCCGCCATCTTGTATTAATACTACAGGCAACCTCGTTTACAGACTCAACTGACACTGATTTGATGACCTAGTATATATAGTAATTAATTTAAGTAATTATATTTTATATTGTATTCTTTCAAAGTTAAAGTCTGCTTTATTGTCAATTTCTTCACATGTCAAGACATACAAAGAGATTGAAATTGCGTTTCCTACTATCCCACGGTGGAGACAAGACATATTACACCCAATTGGTCCACGGACAAACAAAACATTCAAGTAAACAATACAAAAAGTAAAGATACGAAGGCACATAAAATGAATAAATAAGAGCAACTTGGTTGAAATGATGCAATTGTGCATACAGCAGACAGTCAGTATAATAGCGCAAAAGTACAAGTGGAGTAGTGCAAGTGGAGTAGTGCAAGGCAGCCATCGTGGCCCAAAAGGCCAGGATGTTATGCAGCCGAGGGTGGAGGGGGGAGAGAGTTCAGAATCGTAACAGCCTGGTGCATGAAGCTGTTGGTGAGTCTGGTGGTGCGGGAGCGCAGGCTTCTGTACCTCTTCCCAGAGCGCAGTTGATCAAACAAATTGTGAGCGGGGTGACTCACATCACTCACAATTGTGGTCGCCTTGCGGGTGAGGTGGGAGGTGTAAACGTCCTTCAGGGAGGGGAGTACAGCACCAATAATCCTTCCAGCTGTGTTCACTATGCGTTGTAGGGCTTTCCTGTTGTATTCAGTGCAGCTTCCACCCCACACAGCGATACAGCTGGAGAGGATGCTCTCAATGGTGCCTCGGTAGAATGTGGTCATGATGGCTGGTGGAGCACTTGCTCGCCTGAGTTTCCGCAGGAAGTACAGGTGGCGCTGAGCTTTCTTCCCCAGTGATGCAGTGTTGGTGGTCCAGGAGAGGTCTTCACTGATGTGCACCCCCAGGAATCCGGTGCTGCTCACTCTCTCCACCACAGCACTGTCGATGGTCAGTGGCAGGTGTTGGGTGTGACCCTTCCGGAAGTCAACAACAATCTCCTTGGTCTTGTTGACGTTCAGCAGGAGGTTGTTGTCCCTGCACCACGTGGTCAGAAGGTCGACCTCCAACCTGTATTGAGTCTCGTCGCCCTTGGTGATGAGACCCACCAGAGTCGTGTCGTCAGCAAATTTCACTATGCGGTTGTTGCTGTAGGTTGCAGTGCAGTCATGCGTCAGCAGGGTGAAGAGGAGCGGACTGAGCACGCAGCCTTGGGGGGGCCCCCCGTGTTCAGCGTGATGCTGCTTGAGATATTGTTATTGTTAGATATTGTATAAATTCACATATTCATTTAAATTTAAAATATCTTATTTTTTAGTTACATTCAATCAATAATGTGAACACATGAAAATCTAAGTGAACGTGTTGGGAAAGAGGATGCTTGTGCACTGGGATTTTATTTATTTATTTATTTACAAATTTTTATTTAAAACAATAAGTTTTCCAATGTTTTGAAATTTAGCCTGTTGCGCTTTTTGGACAATTTCTCCAGCCGTTGAAAACACCCGCTCACGCGGCACAGATGAAGCTGGAGTGCAGAGAAATTGCAACGCAAGCCGGAAGAGGTTTGAGTAATAGGTCTTTTGATTGTCCCAGTATCTGACTTGGGGGACTCGGGACTGCTCCATAATTCTTGATAACTTCGAGGATGAACCGCAAAAGAGCAGATATTGTTTTGGCAGATCCATCCCGTTGACAATGCGCTTCTTTTAACAGAGGTTTGACGCGCTTACTTGACAGGCGATACTGCTGCTGTTTCGGTCACGTGACTTTCTTAAAGCGATACGCGCACCAACACGGGGCTTCGCTCTGTGAGCTCGACGCATGCGCGACGCATCGGTGTTGCCGGACCCATCACTAGTACACGCACTTGTGAGTGTGCACTGAGCTTTCTGACACGACTTCCGGGAGTAAATGCGCGGGCGGGCGCTTCCCCATCTACCGGGGAAACATCGTCATTGCAGGGAAAATGACCAAAAAACGTTTAATAATACAATTTATTCAGGTTTGGCGGGCCGGATTAAACGGCCCCGTGGGCCGGATGTGGCCCGCGGGCCGTATCTTGCCCATTTCTGGTTTAGCCTGTTGCCTGTTCATGTCTGTTCTTGGTGGTGGATTTTGTCAAATAAAGTTCTCCCAAAATTCCGACTTGGTGTTTAACTGAAAACAGACAAATGCAGCTGGTTTGGTTTGTTACCATGGTTTACCATCATTTTGGAGCCTGAAAACTGGTCTCAATTGTTCTTTCTTTGTGTGCATGTGTATATATTGAATGCCAGTGCTAACCCGGCACTTGGCCAAGATACAAACAACGTCACACATCATTTTTGTTTTTGACCTAGATTTATTTTGACACCTTTCAATCCTAAACAAGTAGCAATAACAAGATTAAAGCTGTATGCAGTGATCATTGGGTCGTAGGGTTTTATACAACAAGGAAATTAGCAGGTGAGCTGTGGAGATATTGAATTTACAAATTTATGACTCTAAAATGGCCACTTAAAAACATGATACATACTGACAACAAATTTCAAGTTGCAGGTTAGCAAGCTTATCGTAAGGAGATATATTTTCCAGGGGGCACTCAGGAGACAATTTTTAGACTTGTGAATTAAAAACAAACACAAAAACATCCATCATTTTTCTTGAGTCTATTAATCAATCACAGCATTAATTTATATATTATGTGTGTGTGTTCTGCTGAGTAGGTAAGGGGCCAGCCTGGGGTCTTGTTTGAGCCTCTGGTCCAGTGCACGATACCTCTGAGCTGCTGATCTCTTGTGCCTGCAAACACCCATTGTGTCATTCATATAGCTGGGTGTGCGTGTGCTTGCGTGCGTGCGTGCGTGTGTGCGTGTGTGCGTGACATACATGCTGAGTCGTTTCTGGGCAATGTGTATCTGAGAGGTGTGCTGGGCGCAGCAGGCTTGATACTCCTTCTCCTCCTGGTGGCTCATGTTCTGTTGGTCCTCCTGATAATGTTCTTGTATTTTCTGTAGCGCCTGTGTCGCCTGCACGCATGCACACACACATATAGCACACAGGTTGACATTTGACTGACTGCCAGAGAAATTATCATGAATGTCACAGACTTCCTAATAATGTGACCCCCTCATGTCACCAAACTATAAGGTAACGAAAATAAGAAACAGCTATTATTTTGATGTGTCATAGGTTAAGATTGTTTACTTATTTCGGGCCCTTTTTTGTTATTGACGCAAAACATGCAAGTGTTCAATGTCCTTTTGGAAGAGGCTGACCGAAGCCCTTTTTAAAATAACATGAACAGACAGACACACGAACGATTGAAATATTGACTAAAAATGCTAAAGCTGAAAAGAAAAGACATTTTTGGTATTCTTTCTAATGTCAGTTACCTGGTCGTGACGTTCCAGGATAAGTCGTGCCTGTGCGACCATACGCTCCTTAAATTCTGTCAAACTATCATTGTATAAACGCTCTGCGTCATCAGCCCGCACAATTTCGATGTCACATAGTCGGCTGAGAAAGGGAGCCAGGAAGTCATTTTCCTTCTCCTGTAACCACCGCTGTTCCTCTGTTGCCACACGTTCCTAAGCGACACAGACATGCACACACAAAATGTAAAATGAAGAATGGGGAGCTGTAGGCTGTGAGAGGAGCGTTCAACGAACGAGTACAATGGAACATTGGCTAATAAGTAATAAGTAAAATGGCTTACCATAACTAAATTTCAGACAAGCGTACAATCCTGGTGGATTAAACCTTTTAAACCCTTGTTATTGTGCATTACAAACATTAGTGTCTGTGAATCATGCTCCTCGCTGCTGCTTCTTTTTCATCTTGTTTGTCATCTTCTTCTTCTCTCTTCTTTTAAAAGACGAAGAATCACTGACGCCCGAAGTAGCCATGGCAGCTTACGTTTGGTTTCAACAATAGCATCAACAAGGACTTAAAATGTGCATTAATTCACTAGGATTGTACCTTTGGCTAAAGATGTGGAATTATGGTTAAGATCAAATTCAAGGGAAAGTAAAAAAACATCGTCCTTGTACTGCGGACTTTTTTTTGAATGTGTGTGCTAATGTGCTTTTCAGTAAACTGTAGTGTGGAGAGGAAGACGTTTTGCTCAAATTTCAAAATATTGAAGCTGATAGAATTCATATTTGCAGCAGGTGTTTGAAGCTGACATAAGTAGAGATGTTCACAAGAACTTTGAAGAATGATTGCAATTTCAGAAGCATCCTAGTCATACGGTTACCATGCATTGGGAAGTGGCTGTAAACAGAACAAAACGTCTGTTTGAAGCCACATAAACAAGAGTGTGTCCACCCTCTTTTACCAAAATGCGACAAACCTTATTTGTGTGTAGGTATTGATACTATAACTTGTCGCCGGCCACTTTTGTTGTCCTCCGACTCCACTAGATTAACAGGAAGCAAAGTGAAATATTTTCTCTTAAAAGCGGCCACACTTGGCATTCCCACATTGTTAAAGTCCTTAACTGTCATAGAAAGTGGAGCCTTTTGATGTACGTGCATATACGTTATAAATTGGTAGATTTCAATTAACTGAGGCAATATAACATGCAAGCAAAAAAGGCGCTGGACTGTTTAGTATCTGTTTATCGTTCCGCTGACTTGACTGCTGTCCATGGAGACGCTGACAAGTGCAGCAGTCGTGAAAAACCTTGTTTAAAGCACCAGCTTTACCACACAGATACAGAGTAGAGTTACCACAAAATAAGTTCTGATCAGTCTGTTTATAGTATCAACAGACAATTTAGCAGCAATTCACTTCACTTTTAACACTGTTTCGTCATGTTGTTAGCATAAGGTAGTGTTTTGTTCGTAACAGCACACTCAGGGTAAATAACTAACTATACGTTAGATTTACGCTATATATATATATATATATATATATATATATATATACACGTATATATATAACGTAAATTAAGTTCTACAACATTTTTATTTCGATCCCCTCCCACCTCATCCAGCGGCCCTGTTTGGGTTGTGACACAACTTTGGCGTTTCTAGCTACTTCTTCGTGTCGCCGCACCTCCTCCACCACCAAGGTGCGACGCTCAGTTGTAGAAGCCTTCTGCCAGAGAGGTGTCATGGCTCCGAGCCCAAATCCTTCTCTTCCTTGGGTGCAGAATGGTGAATCTGGCCCATGTCACTGCTGTGGCAGGTGTCCACTTCCTCCCAGTTGCTAGGGCAGGAGCGGCACCTCTTAACCGTGGGTCCCGGGATTCAGCTAGGGACATGTCCAGCCTAACCGCAGCCCATACTGGTAACAACAACTTCAGCTTCCCTGGCAGTGCAGTGTTGTTAATTTGCTTAAGGCCGTTAGTCAAATCCTGCTCGAGTAGCTGAAGCTGCTGCGTGTCTTTGAGAACTGCATTATAACACCGACCAAGGCTTTTGATGGGCTTCTCAAGGACTGTTGGAATTGGTTCACCTTTTAAGTGGCCTTCAATGATGGAGATGCTGCGTGATTTGCTTGGTTTGATTTCCATTCTTGCCCAATGGATGTTTTCTTGGAGTTTCTGAAGCAGTCATCTGGTGCAAGGTTTTGTTGGTGTAATGATGGTCATGTAGGCTCAAAAACTCAATTTGTCAAGAGAGCAAGCGTCATCTTCTTGAACTCCTTTTTAACCAGGAGTGATGCATTGAATATAAGAAAAAGCTGAGTTGACTAACACCGTTGATTAGGCAGATCTTTATCTGCATGCAGCCTTACCTTGATGGCTCAAGAGGCTTCTGCAATGAAGCATTACAGTGGTCAATTTCAACAAAACGAGTCAACTTCAATGGATCGAAACCAAGTATTTTCACTCATTATTGTCTAAAACACAACCAGACTTTACTGTATATACCAGGCACCACTACACCATACAGCTGCCGCAAATTGAAGGTGTTTTGCAACACTTCTCAGACATGAGACACAATAAATGTTCTCAAGCTATTTCACCACTTTGATTGATATTGAATTATATTGATATTGCTATAAAATAATATTTTCTTCACCCCGTGAGGTAAATAAACTAAATGAAAGCAAGTCAGTCATTAAATAAGCGATTATTGGGCCTCCAATATGCCATTTGTATGTGTGGAATGCCATGCACAACACTAAAACAAACCATTTCCTCTCTGAGATTGCGGGCCTTGGCAGCGCCAGTCGTGGTCCACGGTGAGAAATGAAGAAGAATGTCTGTCTCCTCCTGCTCCCGGCAGACCACAATGTCTTGAACCTGTGCACACATTAGCTACATTACTGCATATCATCACAGTGCCCAGATACCAGGCAAAATACCCCCCCCTGAGGCAGTTAGCATCCTGTATGATATCAGAACAGTCTGACTGGATGCTATCAAATAAGACTGTATGATTCTCAAAAAGTTTATTCTGGAGGTGGAACAGAGGCATATGGGAGCTTTAAAAACCCCTAACATTGTGAAGATCATCTTTTTTTCCCCAAAAAATGATTTGTTTTAGTTTAGTTTGTATTACTTTAGTATCTTTTTTTTCTAGATCAGTCTGATGGTGCCACAGAGATCATCTTGTTTTCTATATAAAACGTCCCCCTGTTTGCTTTCTTCAGGCAGTTTTTTCCAATAAAGTGCAAAAAATCTCTTACTTCGCTGTCAGCCAACATGGAAGAAGCAATAAACATGCATTTAAAATAAATAGACAAAAGGTAATTCAACACCTCAAAACAACAACAAATAGAAACACAAACTAATTAAAAAAATAAAAACAAGGAAGAACAATCATGCCATATGAACAAAAAATGGGTATGCAAATGGTCAAAATGCAAAAAAGGTGTTTTCAAGAAGTCTGAAGTTCACCATTACGGCCAAAACAACACAATCTGGTTGGCTGATTGCCCAGATCTCTAATGCCGTAGGAGGCATTCTGAAACCGTTCGAACTTTCACAAAGTAACATCACAAAATATCAAACATAAAGCAACGTCACTCACAATGTCACTCAAACGTATTTTCAGCAGATAAAGGACGGACACATACCACCATCAAATGAAAACCATGAAGTAGAATTAAGTGCTCTCACCTCTTTCTTAGAACTCATAATTTGGAGCGCTACGTCCTTCTCAGCTTTGACAAGGTCTGAGAGAAGGTCATACAGAGCCAGAGTGTGGAGCGGCTTCTTGGCAGGATCTACCTAAATGAACAAAAACAATGTCACTGTGCTGCACTTGTCCACTGACAAACACACAAGAAAGGGTATGCATACATGAAAGCCAGAAACCATGTTAGCCCTGAAGTCCTCAGCCTTGTGTTGATGGTCACTTGAGTCTCGCGGCTTGGTGAAGGTCCTCATGCACGGGACGAAGCGGTGCTCCTCCAGATGATATTTCACCTCTATCCTCCTCTGCGAAGCCACAAACACTCGCTCGGCCACATCGTCGTTGGCATCCTTGTTTGGATTTCTGTGGAAGCACTCCAACACTTTCTACGCTCGCTCGCACACGTACGCATGCACGCACGCGCGCGCACACACACACACACACACACACACACACACACACACACACACACACACACACACACACACACACACACACACACACAAACGCAACCCAACAAGATTCAGTAACGAAATCGTATCATAAATTCTGATTCTTGATGGCATTACTGCGTCTGTCACACACAGAAAGCTTGTTTTGTACCAATTAATTACATACATGCAAACTTTCCCGATTTAGGCAAGAGACTCCCAATTTTCAACACTGTCTCCCACCTGCCCCACGATCTGTCTTTTCTCGCGCTAATCTCCCGATTTTACAGTGAAGTAAGTTTACATTATGGGTAATGTGACGTAACACCGCTCCTCCTTGCTGCGCAGCCAAACAAAGTGTTTCCCTTTGCTGTCAAATGCTAAAATTGATACCAAACTAAATTTTTCTGTCAGCTTGGTCTATTGAAATCGGTACTCATTGTTGTGGCTTTATGCTCTGATAAACTGTTGTAGTGTTGTCACTTATAGTGGGTTGCTTATTGATTGCTCTAACAATAACACACGGAGGCAAGGATGCAGTACGCGCTGATCTTTACTGGGTGCCCCGTCACGACTACAGACCTCACCACACGATCACTGAACCTCCAATACAGACAGACCACCACAGTCGAGCACTGAGTGCTTGATCTAATCTACCACATCCCTCTTTTCCAACTGAGAAGTAGCTTATCTATCAGTTACCTTAACTCTTTGGTATCAACATTGATCAAAATTTCGACATGCATATTTCAATTACAAACAAATCATGTTTCAATAAACCAAATGGCTTTCAACAATCTTTTCTGTTACGCTTATTGTTTGGTGAATCATGTTGACCTTTCTTTTTTTTCTTTCTCTTCGAACCTATAACATTTTATAACATTTCAAGATAAACACAAAACATCCACCCTTTATTTTCTCCACCTTTTTTTTTTTTTAACACTGAGTAACAACATCACTTTATGTCAATCAGTGTACCTGGCAGGGCGCCTAACTGCTCTGCCACTCCTGGTATAGCATGTGGCCGTGCTGTCCACAGACACAGGACAAGGGTTGCGTGGTACCGGTTCCAGTGGTGGTGAGTCCACTGTTGCAGTAGTCTGAGTATGTTGAAACTCAGAGTCCAAATGTCCATCAGGGTGAGAGTCTCTTAACCGGCTTGGGTGTATCTTTCTCAGATGTCGCCTGTTCCTCCTGTGTGTCCTCCCTGCCGGTGTCTGTACAGTGTAGGAGCGTGGTTCATCTCGCTGTCTGATGACAACCGCTGGCTCCCAGCCGCGTTGCGTCTGCATGTGTACCGTGTCTCCTGGGGTCAACACTGGCAGTAGCTTTGCACGCTGGTCGTAGTGTTGTTATTGTCGGGACTGCAAGTCCTGTATTCTTTTGAGAATATGCTGTGGGGCTGACTGTTTCAGCACAGCACTGGAACATGGAAGTGTGCTGCGCAGGACTCTACCCATTAACATTTGTGCAGGTGTCAGGTGTAGTCCTGTCACCGGTGTGTTTCTCAGCGACAGCAACACTAGATGTGGGTCAGTGACGGTCTGCACTGCTTTCTTCAGTGCGTGTTTTACTGTCTTTATGGCCCGCTCTGCCATTCCATTTGAAGAGGGAAAACCTGGGCTGGAGTGTGTGAGCTTGAACTCCCATGAAGCTGCAAATGACTGCATCTCATAGCTGGCGAATGGGACATGATCACTCACTACCTCCTTAGGAATCCCATGTCTGGCAAAGACAGACTTCATCTTCTGAATCACCGTGCGAGCTGTTTTATCAGTCAGGTTGAGCACTTCTGGATATTTTGTCAGGTAATCCACCAACAACAGGTACGACTGACCATGCAGCTCGAAGATGTCAGCTCCAACTTTCATCCATGGCAGTTCAGGAACCTGGTGTGGAATGAGTGGCTCAGCCTGGTGTTTGGGCTGTAGCTGCTGGCACTGCACACATTTTTCCACCATTGTCTCTATGTCTCGTGCCATGCCAGGCCAGTAAAGGACTTTTCTTGCTTTAGCTTTAGTACGCTGCACGCCTTGGTGTGCAAGGTGCAGCTTCTCCAAAATTACTCTCCTGAAGCTCTCGGGTATTATGATTTTGTCTCCGACCATTACAATGTCATTCACGATGCTGATATTGTCCCTCATTGGCCAGTAACTGTGTAGTTTACTGTCCAGACTTTTCTTTTTCATGGGCCAGCCCTTGAAGTGTTTCTCACATACAGCTTGTAACACACCATCTGCTGCCGTTGCTGTTTTCAGCTGGCTAAGTGTTTCCTTACTCAGTGCATCTGTGGCTTCCAAGGCATACACAACTCTCTCGTCACAAGGGTTCTCATTGAGATTGTCACTGTCATTGCTCGCTGTGGCGCGTGAGAGCGTGTCCGCGATGTACATGTGTTTGCCTGGTGTATATGTCACATTTAATTCATACCTCTGTAGTTGTCCCTTGCAGCCGTGCTGGCGCTTTGCTCAGCGGTTTGCTCAGCGGTTTGCGCATGATGACCTCCAAAGGTTTGTGATCAGACTGCACTGTTACTGTTCTGCCGTAGACATACTGGTGAAATCTTTTAGCAGCAAACACTATGGCAAGTAACTCTTTCTCGATTTGCGCATATCTTTTTTCAGTGTCCGTGAGCGCTCTTGAGATGCATAGCACACCGGGTGGCCATCCTGCAGCAGACAGGCTCCCAGTCCATCCTTTGAGGAATCTGCTTGCAGAGTCAGCGGCTGCTTGTGATCGTAGTACCTCAGCACAGGCGCTTGTGTGAGGGTAGACTTCAGCGTCTGTAGTGCTGCGCTGTGGTGTGGGCACCACTGCCATGCTACGTCCTTCTTTAGCAGCTGTCTGAGGGGTGCCGTGAGTGATGCTTCATTTGGTATGTACTGCGCCAGGAATTTTGTCATTCCCAGCAGGCGTTGGAGACTTTGTTTGTCGTCCGGGGTCGGCATGTCGACAATCGCTTTGATCTTGGCGTCATCAGCTCTCTGTCCTGCTGCCGTGATGATGTGTCCCATATATTTTACTGTGTTCACTTTGAACTGGATTTTGTCTTTGTTAAATTTCACATTGGCAGACTTTGCTCTCTCCATTACTTTCTGCAGGATTTCATCATGTTCCTGCTCTGATGCTGCTGCTATAATCATGTCGTCTGCTATGACGTACACACCTGGAATGTCGCCGAAGGTCTCACAGTTCTTCTGTTGAAAGACTTCACTGGCCGACTTAATCCCAAATGGTAGCCTGAGGAAGCGGAGGCGTCCTCACGGCGTGTTGAAGGTGCATAGCTTAGATGATGGCTCATCTAGCTTGATCTGCCAGTACCCATCCTTCTCATCCAAGATGGAGAAGATGGATTTTCCAGCCAGTCTGCTGCGCACATCTTCAGGAGTAGGAATGGAGTAATGCTGGCGCTTGACTGCCTCATTCAGGTTGCAAGGATCCACACACACCCTTAGCGACCCGTTCTTTTTCTTTGTGGCAACAAGACTGTTCACCCATTCTGTTGGTTCATTTACCGGTGTTATCACTTTTCTGTTTTGTAAGTCTTTGATTGTCACCTTCAGCGCATCCATGATGGAGAGGGGTACATTTCTGCATGCGTGAATCACAGGAGTGACGCTGGGGTCGACGTGTATGTGATGAACTCCAGGAAATTCCCCCAATCCTGTGAATACATCAGCATATCTTTGTAGTAACTCCTCTTTGGTGGCTGGAGGTTGTCGTTGTTGTGTAGCCTTTGCTGTGAGTGACTCCATTCTTTTCACCAGTTGCAGCTCCTCACAAGCCTCCCCTCCTAGAATTGGCTTGTCTGCTTGGCTACTCACGTGGAAGTCCAGCACAGCCTTGCGTTTAGACGTTCTGCATTCTAAAGATGCAACACCATCTGCTGTAAGGCGTGCCCCTCCAAAAGCTATTAACACAGTCTCTGTTGGACGCAGCTGAATGGGACCTGTTAGCTGCTGGTATAGCTGCCTGGGCAGCACATTAGCATCAGCACCAGTGTCCAGCTTGAAGTCAATTGCAACACCTCTGATTGTGGCTGTTTCGTGCCATACAGTGTCTTTTGTTTGGTGTGCTGATTTCTTGGTTTCATTTCCAATCATGCCTATGTATAAACAGTCCATTTCTTTTTCTATATTGTTTACAGTCTTCGTTTTACAATGGCTATTTTTCTCAGAGCCTCCCCTACACACCTTTGAGAAGTGGTTATTTTTTCCACATTTATGACGCACAGCGCCGTAAGCTGGGCATTGACGAGGCTCATGCTTGTTTCCGCATTTACGGCACACAGTTATTACCTGCTTCTTGTACGTAGCTTGGTTTGTTCTTGTCCCAGCTGCGTGTTTGCACTCTTGCTCTATTTAATGCATCCACTGAGGCATCATTGACAACAGGTGACGCTTGCATCGCTTGTATTTGTGACTTGGCGAGTTCTGCTGATCTACATGTTTCCATTGCTCTGCGTAAAGTAAGTGCATTATCACGTAACAGTGAATATCTGTCCACCGATATTCCTGATGGCATTGTGTGCGACCAAAACTGATGGCGTTCAAAAACAACGTTCTTTTGTGGACTGCAGTAGCCTCTGAATGCTTCCAAAACTTCCTCCATCGTTGCTTCCTCCCCTTCTGGGGTAATGGTAAGTGTATTATACACTTCCAGCGCCTCCTTGCCGACAGTGTGAAGCAGGATGGCTATTTTAACCTCCTCTTTTTTATCCACCGCACCAGACGCAACCATATAGAGCTGAAAACGCTGCTCCCACCTGCGCCAGTTTTCAGCGAGGTTCCCCGTGAGTATCAGCGGAGACGGTGGCTTGAACTGCTCCATGTCGGCTGTGTTAGCTCCAGTTAGCTTGCCGCTAATCTTCGGTTAACACGTGTTGAATACTGTCCTTGACTTACTCCGTAACTCCGTCTTCTGACACCATGTTGTGGCTTTATGCTCTGATAAACTGTTGTCGTGTTGTCACTTATAGTGGGTTGCTTATTGATTGCTCTAACAATAACACACGGAGGCAAGGATACGAGCCGATCTTCCTTCTCAGCCCAGACTTCCAACACTTTTCAGGCTCGGACGATTTTGTTTTCTCCAGCGTGGAACTCATCTCCCTGATTCTAAAGTAAGTTTGAATCTTTTTAGTACACTGTTCAATCTTCTTACTACACAGCCGGAGTGCCTGAGAGAGCGGAGGCTTCGTGGCCGTTTGTCTACCGTCGATCATCGGACACAAAGTATGGCTGCGGATCAAGAGGTTTGTACGGCTTCGTGCACCAACTGCACCCTTCTCTTAGAGAGGTTGTCCCTGCTAGAGGGACGTGTCCGCCAGTTAGAGCAGAATTTATTTTTGTGTCGTCTACTTGTATGTCTATCGTGTACTATGTCTCGTCACCGTGGGATGGAGGAAACGGAATTTCGGTTTCTTTGTGTGTCTTGACACATGAAGGGATTGACAATAAAGCTGACTTTGACTTTGACTTTGAATTGCGCGATAACAGTAGATGTAGCGGACACAGACGCGGACTGTAGTCAGCCCGCTAGCCCAGTTAGCATTAGCCCCAAGCGGCTTGCTAATCACGATGAGCCAGGTAAGACGCATAGCCGTCCAAAGTCATCTCGGTCTACTGGCCCTCGCACTTTGGTCATAGGTGACTCCATTACCCGAAATATTACGCTTAAAAATCCAGCCACGGTAATGTGTATTCCTGGGGGCAGAGCACCCGACATAGAAGCTAATCTTAGGGAGCTGACTCGCAATAGGTCTAGTCAACAGCGTAGTTCCAACAACACTAGCTACTCGGACATAGTGATACACGTCGGCTCCAATGATGTTAGGATGAGACAATCAGAGATCACAAAGAAAAACATAGTGAGGACTTGTGATCTCGCCAGAAAGATGAGTCGGCATCGAGTATTTGTCTCTGGCCCCCTGCCTGGGAGAGGCACTGATGAGAGGTTTAGTAGATTAGTCTCCCTTAATCTATGGATGGCTGGGTTCTGTAAAAAGCAGGGACTGTATTTTATAGATACGTCACTGTCCCTCCTTCTGGGGCCGCCCCGACCTGCTGAGGAAGGACGGCCTTCACCCTAACCGTGAAGGCGCCTTCACTCTTTCTAGGAATATAGATTACTGTGAGCCACTCATGACAGGTCACTTTAGAGCAGGCCGGGGCACAGGTGATTAGACCACCTGTCAGGATGGGTTTGGAGTCTGTTAAGCTAAAGTTAACTAGCGCTAGGCTAGACTTCCAGCATGCACATAGCTCCTCGTGTAGACTAGAGCGTGACAGTTTGAATAGTGCTACAGTACACATAAACACACTTTCTACTGGGGTAGTAGACAAATCCAATCACTCCACCCCGACCGGTTTTGCTGATGAAACGGTGCCTGTTTCAGATCATTTTACATGTGTAACAAATATTTACTATCAAATTCCCACGGTCGTATCGTCCCACCGCGCTAACAAACATTTGAGAGGTGATGTCAGGCCTAGAGAACACAATCTTACTCGCATCTCGTTTAAAAATCCTTCGATAGATACGCACCCTGATCGACCGATTACACTTAAACTCGGTTTTATGAATATTAGATCGCTTCATACGAAAGCAGTTCTCGTTAATGACCTCATCACGGAACATAATCTAAACGTTTTTGGTCTTTGCGAGACCTGGTTAAAACCTAATGAACTGCTGCCGCTTAACGAGGCCTCGCCTCCAAATTTTGTGAGCTCGCATGTGGCGCGTCCTCGAAAAAAGGGTGGGGGTGTCGCCCTCATCTCAAATTCCGAGCTTAGATTTAGGCCTCGTTCGATCAACGTATTTAAAACATTTGAAGTTCTCACTGTCCGATCCACCGCTTTACCGTCATTTTATCTTGCTGTTATTTACCGTCCACCCGGGGCTTACTCTGGCTTCCTGGATGAATTTTCAGAATTCGTGGCTGATCTAGTGACCAATGCGGATAATATAATTATCATGGGCGATTTCAACATCCACATGAATTTACCGTCAGAGCCACTTACTTCGGCGTTTCAGACTTTAACTGATACGTTTGGTTTCACGCAAGCCGTACAGGCAGCAACGCATAAGAATGGAAATACCTTAGATCTGGTATTATCCCGAGGACTTGCAACCTCAAATATAGCAGTACTGCCATACACTAATGTTCTGTCTGATCATTACTTAATAAAATTTGAAATTTTAGTTCCTTGTCAAAGACAAGAGAGCAATCAGAATTATAGGAGCCGTAATTTTAACTCCATGACTGCAACTGCGCTATCTGAGTTACTGTCGCCGGCAACCGCCATATTTCCCGCATCGGCTCTATTGATAATCTTACAAATCAATTCAATGCGACATTGTTAAATGCCATCGACTCTGTGGTGCCGCTACATCTGAAAACTCGCCGTAGATTGCCTACTCCGTGGTTCACAGATGAAACACGTACGCTTAAGCAATTATGTAGAAAGCATGAGCGCAGATGGCGTTTAACCAAACTTGAGGTTTTCCATCAGGCATGGCAGGACAGCCTCCTGAAATATAAAGATGCGCTTATCTTAGCAAAAACTCGGTATTTTTCGCAAGTTATTAATCTCAATAAAAACAATCCTAAACACCTATTTGATACAGTGGCAAAGCTGACACTACGCCAGCCGACCCCCGATAGTTCCTTCCACTCAGCTGACGAGTTCATGAATTTTTTTGCTCAAAAGATTGAATCCATTAGGGACGAGATCAAGAACACCATTCCAATCGCTCAGTCGAGACCGCCGTTTACCAGGGCTGATGATCATGTAATAACCCTCTCAAATTTTAAAAGCGTGTCCCTTGAAAGGCTTCCACAATTGGTTAGTGCGGCTAAACAAACAACATGTTTACTCGACCCTCTTCCAGCCAAACTACTTAAAGAATTATTTCAAATTTTAGGACCGTCCGTCTTAAATATAATCAATCTGTCTGTCTCCTCTGGTATAGTGCCAACAGCCTTTAAAACCGCTATCATTAAACCGTTACTTAAGCGACCAAATCTTGACCCGGACTGTCTCAGTAATTATAGGCCAGTTTCAAACCTCCCATTCATAGCAAAACTTCTTGAAAAAGTAGTAGCGCAGCAGCTTATTGATTACATGGTCGCCAATAATCGATATGACTCTTTTCAGTCTGGTTTTAGAGCTAATCATTCCACTGAGACAGCACTTGCTAAAGTGACTAACGATCTCCTCATAGCTATGGATTCAAACACTTCATCTGTATTGTTACTACTCGATCTTAGGGCTGCCTTCGACACTGTAGACTTCGATATTTTATTAGGGCGTCTTAAAAGTTGTGTTGGTATTTCAGGGTCAGCACTAGGCTGGTTCCATTCCTATCTATCAGACAGGAGTGGTCCATGGCAATACGTCCTCTGAGCTCTATAATGTTACGTGTGGTGTCCCACAGGGATCGGTACTCGGACCAATTCTATTTAATATTTATATGATTCCGCTTGGGGACATAATACGTAAATATAATATTAGTTTTCAATGCTACGCGGATGACACCCAATTATATATGCCGTTATCGATGACATCCGCGGGATTGTTGTAATCTTGAGGCATGCCTTGCGGAGATCAAGCAATGGATGTCTCTCAACTTCCTTCGTCTTAACCCAGATAAAACTGAGATGTTGATAATTGGTCCATTTAAGATGTGACTTCAAGGTTCTTCTATTAACCTATAAATCACTGCATGGCTTAGCGCCTTCATATCTCGTCGACCTAGTTGTTCCTTATGTTCCGTCTCATAACCTTCGTTCGCAAAACGCTAGTCTTTTAGCGACACCGAAGGCCAAGAAAATGTCTGCAGGGTCTAGAGCAGGGGTTCTTAACCGGGGGTATCCATACCCCTTGGGGGTATGGGACCCAAATGCTGGGGGTATGGGACTCGATCTCTCGTAATCAGGTATTTTTTTAGTATCTCTCGGTATTTTCTTCTATTTTGTACCTATTATTGTTCACAGGTTTTTTTTTTTTAGTTATGCTTATGTTCTTGTTCACTGTCGTTATGCTTGTAAGTAGTTAAAATCTGACAATCTCAACTGAACGTAAAAATCTGCAGACCTAACGATTAATCTGTAGAGTTGGCAGCACTGACAGCACAGGCAGTGGGTGTTGTGGCCATCAGCTGAGCTCTGGCGGGACCCCAAGCAGCATAACTGACCACAACATCGCTGTAGCGTCAAAAAGCCGTCCGCCCCCTCACCCACAACATTCATATTCACGCCTCACTCCCACACCACAGCAGTTATTTTGTCCTGCATCACACTCACTACACCACAACACACCCATCCTCCCCTGAGGAAAATATTAACACAGAAGGAATAATAAGGCAAGTAAATATGAGGTCAAAAGCTCTTCTTTCTTGCTCTTCTTTTTAGGGTTAGGGTTAGGGTTAATAATTATTTCAACAGTCAAGTGAAGGGGGTATGGTACCATATTGGACAATCCATTGGGGGTCTGGAATCATTCGAAGGTTAAGAACCCCTGGTCTAGAGCATTTTCTATTCGGGCTCCAGAGCTTTGGAATGCCCTACCAATGGATATTAGAACTGCTACCTCAGTAGAAACATTTAAGACACGTTTAAAGACACATTTCTATGATATGGCCTTTAATTAACCTGTAGTGGCCGATTCGGCTGGAGTTGTTTTCTCCTTGGAGACTCTCGAACGCCGACGAGAGGAAGGGTAGTGGATGTATTCCCCCATGACCTTGCACCCTGTTCTGGACAGCGAGTAGAGTCGAGCCTTCGGAGGGGAAGTGCCAGGCAGAAGGTCGATGGCGCAGTCGTACGATCCGTGAAGGGGAAGAGAGGTGGCCTTGGCCTTGTTGAATCCGCAATTAAAAACTATCCACCTGTTCTCTTGATCCACTGCCCTCAACCTTATTCAAAACATACCACTAATCAATAAGATGCCTGAAAACAAAAATAAACAATCTCTCCCTTCAATCTGCCTATGTTCCGTCTTCACTAAAAACAGCCATCATCAAACAACTTCTAAAAAAACCTACTACTCTAGATCAAGTCCCACTATCCAATTACAGACCAAGTTCCAACTGCTCATTCATCAAAAAAATGTGTTTCCTCCCAGTTGCATTACCACCTAAAATCCAGTAGTCTCTACAAATTTTTTTGAATCCGGTTTCCACCCCTCCCACAGCACAGAAACAGCCCTAATCAGAGTGACCAACAACCTTCTTATGACCTCTAGATTCTTCTGGACCTCAATGCTGCATTCGACACCATTGACCACATCCTCTTACACCGCCTCCAGCACCACATTGGCCTCTCCCACACTGCCCTTCACTGGTTTCACTCCGACTTCACTGACCGGGCCGAGCATGTGGTCCTGGAGGATGCTATACCTCACCCCCACACCACCAGTGGGGTCCCCCAGGGCTTTGTGCTCGGCCCCATCCTCTTCACCATCTACATGCTTCATGTGTCAGCATGTATTGAATCAACTTCCATTGCAATGATGATGATGATGATGATAGAACTTTATTCATCCCACAGCGGGGAAATTCACTTGTCGCAGCAGCGCATATGAGTGCAAGAATAATACGAGAACAAGAATAAAACAAGTGCCAGAATTACAAAAAAGGGTAAATAACAGACAAGGACAAACACAAGTGCTGCTAGCAGAGACGAAACACATTCATTTTATCAGGTGGCATGCATGTTGTAAAGTCTGACAGCAGAGGGAATGAAGGATCTGCGGAATCGTTCCTTCCTACACCGAGGGTGCAAAGGTCTGCCGCTAAAGGAGCTGCTCAGGGACCGCACAATCTCATGGAGGGGGTGAGAGGTGTTGTCCATGATGGATTTAAGCTTAATCAACGTCCTCCTCTCACCCACAACCTCAATGGAGTCCAGGGGACAGCCCAGGACAGAGCTCGCTCTTCTGACCATCTTATTCAGTCTCCCCCTGTCCCGGTCAGTACTGCCCCCACCCTAGCAGACCACAGCGTAGAGGATGGCTGAGGCCACCACAGAGTCATAGAAGGTCCGGAGGAGAGCCCTGCACACACCGAAGGACCTCAGTCTCCTCAGCAGGTGGAGGCGACTCTGGCCCTTTTTGTACAGGGCGTGGGTGTGATCAGTCCAGTCCAGTTTGTTGTTAAGGCGAACACCCAGGAATTTGTAGTTCTCCACTACCTCAATGTCCGATCCCTGGATGTTCACCGGAGTGAAGATGGGTGCTGTCCTCCCGAAGCTCACAATCAACTCCTTCGTCTTGCTGGTGTTCAGCTGAAGCTGGTTGAGCTCACACCAGCTGACAAAGTCCTTGATGACCGTCCTATATTCCAGATCGTTCCCCTCCGAGACATATCCAACAATGGCCGCGTCGTCGGAGAACTTCTAGATGTGGCAGTGAGCAGTGTCTCCATCTTCACCCTAAGCAATGACGGCTGGATGGTGTTAAAAGCGCTGGAGAAATCGAAGAACATGATCCTTCCAGTGCTCCTGTTGTCCTCCAGGTGAAGCAGTGTTCTGTGCAGTAAATAAATCACTGCATCGTCCACCCCAACACCAGGCCGGTAAGCAAACTGCAGGGGGTCCAGCTGTGCTCCCACTAGTGAACGCAGGTGACCCAGAATGATCCTCTCCATAGTCTTCATCAGGTGGGAAGTCAAGGCAATAGGCCTGAAGTGGTTAGGCTCCTTGGGGCGCGGCACCTTCGGTACGGGGACCACGCAGGAGGTCTTCCACAGTCCTGGGAGTCAGGCTCAGGCTCAGGTTGAACAGAGTACCTGACCACACCACTCAGCTGGTCCGCACAGTCCCTGTGCCGTCTCGGCCAGATGTCGTCTGGGCCCGGGGTTCCCTGCCTTGATCTTTCTGAGGTGACTCCTCACCTGAAGATCTGTAAAGGAGAGGGGGACGTTGGAAGACCGGGGTGATGGAGTGGAGACAGAAGAGTGACCCCGGAGGGGGTGAGAGGGGGTTGGTGAGCTGGCGGGGGGGCTGGAGTGTCGAAGGTGGCAGAATGGGGTGGAGAGCGAGGCAAAGGGGCAGGGGGGAGGCGGAATCAAATCTGTTGAACAACAGATTGAGTTCATCCGCCCAGTCCTTGTCCCCATCAGCTGGTTTCCAATCAGCCCCTTTACCATGGCCCGAGATGGACTGCAGACCCCTCCAGACATCCCTGGCGTTGTTAAGCCCCATCTGCTTTCCCAGCCTCCTCCCGTTGTTCTCCTTCCCCTGCCTGATCTTCAGCCGGAGGTCCTTCTGGATTCTACGCAGCTCTACCACATCCCCCAAACCAAAGGCTCTCTTTTTCCCATTAAGCAGAGCCTTTATCTCGGACGACACGCAGCTGTACCTCAAGTTCACCCCATCCGCGCCCCCTCTGACACTCTCTCCCGTCGCAATTCCTGCCTGGAGGAGATAAAGGCATGGGTGAGACAGAACTTCCTGCAGTGAATGGCTCAAAAAGAGAAGTAATTCAAATCGGTACTTCTCACCAACTCTACTCCTCACCCATTACTTCTATTTTATTCTTTGGTCACAGCCAGGGGTCGGCAACCCGCGCCTCCAGAGCCGCATGCGGCTCTTTAGTCCCCCCCTAGCGGCTCCCTGGAGCTTTTGCAAAAATGCGTGAAAATGGAAAAAGTTGTTGTTGGTTTTTTTAAAATATGGTTTTTAGATGTTTATCATGACACAAACATTCTTATGCTGTAAAAATTTATGTACTTGTAAATATATCAAAATGCAGAATTTCAGAATGGCGTCAAATAGCCAAATTGCGTCATAGCCTGCGACACAGCACAGGCGAGTTGTTAACAAACAGGGGTGTGAGAGAGTGATGGGCCATGGATTCAAAAGTCAAACAGAGAAAGATTGCTGATGAGAACAGAGGGTTTAAGAAAGACTGGACTGAACCATTTGCTTTCATTGCCAATGCCGAAGGATTGCCTGCATGTTTGATTTGCAATGAGAAGTTGTCATATCACAAGAAGAGCAATTTGGAGCAACATTTTCAGCTAAAGCATGCTAAATTTGCTGCCGATCAGCCAGTTGGAACTGAAAGGAGAGGTGCAATTTGAGGACCGAAAAAACGGTTTCAAGAAGTGGATTGCATCTCCAAACTCTACTACTGCTGCAGGTTTTGTTGCAGCCCGGGAGATAATAAAGTTCGGAAAACCATTCGCCGATGGTGAGTACATGAAGGATTCATTCATTAAACTACCAGAGTAGTCACGTGGTGCGTAATTCTCTCCAGGATGCACTGCAGGGAAAATAAATATTTAATCGTGAATGTTCATTTTGTATTTGTAGCCTCCGTAATTATTTTAATAGTTGGCATGCATACAGCTTATGTATTGACAGTCTATGTTGCCTTATAAAGGGCTTTTAGTTTTTTGCGGCTCCAGACAGGTATGGTTTTTTTTTGGGCCAATATGGCTATTTGAACATTTTGGGTTGCCAACCCCTGGTCACAGCATTCCTCTCTCTTCCTCTGTTACCAACCTTTGTGTTGTTTGACCCCCACCTCTCTTTTGACAATCAAGTCAACCACATTTACAAAACTTCATTTTGACACCTCCGTAACATTTCCAAACTTCGCTCTTTACTCTCTCTCCCGGCTGCAGAGAAGCTTGTCCATGCCTTTGTCTCCTTCAGGTTGGACTACCGTAATGGACTCTTCATCGGAATCCCTGGCAAGAGTATTCAAAAGCTCCAGTATGTCCAAAATAGCGCTGCCGGGGTCCTGATGAGGGTGTGGAAACACAAGCACATCATCCCCATCCTTCACATCCTCCACTGGCTCCCCGTTCACCTCGGTATAGTATACAAGATTCTCCTGCACACCCACCACTGTCTCCACGGTGATGGCCCCACTAACCTCATCACACCACACACCTCTGGCAGAACCCAGTCAGGCCAACAGCACTGTCTGCTCCCGCCCAGGACACGACTCAAGACCATGGGGGACCAGGCCTTCGAACCCGCTGCTTCCCGTCTATGGAACGCCCTCCTAGGCCATCTTAGGGCCCCACAGACGGTGGAAGCTTTTAAGAAAGGTCTAAAAACCTATTTATTCCAGAAAGCATACTCTTGCTAGTTTTTAATGATATCTTATCAGTGTTATTACTTTTTTTTATTGATTTAATTTTACCTGTCCTGTGTTCTGTAGCAGTTTGATATCTGCTTTCAAAGTGCAATCTAAATAAAATCCATTATTACTATTATTGATGTATTCCGCCAACCCGTGGAGGAACGCGCCCACCAGGGTACACATCACACCGTGATGCAGTACGCTAGGACGCTCGTGGTGGATGTTCAGTGGGTCGCCAGCAGCTGCTTCTCAATATGGTTTTTCCTGAGCACTCTCAGGAAGTGGAGTCACTGTTGTGCTTTCAAGACTACCACTTTGTTGACAGTCCAGGAGAGGACCTCCTCAACTCCACAGAGGAAGCAGAGCCTGTAGAATATGAGGCGAACTCTCATCTCTGGGTTTGAAGTCACTGAGGTGAATGTGCTTTGTGGATTTGGAGAAGACGTTCGACCATGTCCCTTGGGGAACTCTGTGATGGGTGCTTTGAGAGTACGGGGTATCGAACCTACTGATCAGAGTGGTTCAGTCCCTGTATTACGATGCCAAAGTTTGGTCCGCGTTGTTGGCAGTAAGTTGGATTCGTTTCTGTTGGGACAGAATTTCCAGGCGCAAGCCGAGGCCTTGAGGGTGTCCAGTTTGGTGACCTCAATATCGCCTCTGATGTGGTACTAATGGCTTCTTCAAATCGTGATCTCCAGATCTCACTGGAGCTGTTGCCAGCCGAATGTGAAGCACCTACAAATCTGAGACCATGGTCCTCAGTCGGAAAAGAGAGGGTCGAATGCCCTTCCTGGGTCGGGGATAAGAATTAGTGGAGTTCAAGCACCTTGAGGTCTTGTTCTCAAGTGAGGGTAGGATGGAGCGGGACATCGACAGCTGGATCAGTGCAGCGTCTGCTGTGATGCAGACTCTGTCCCGTCTGTCGTGGTGAAGGAGCTAAGCCGAAAGGCGAAACCCTCAACTTAGTGGTCGATCTATGTAACTACCCACACCTATGGTCATGAGCTATGGGTCGTGACCGAATGAACAAGATCCTGGATTCAAGCAGCCAAAATGAGTTTCCTCTGCTGGGTGTCGGGGCTCTCCTTTATACAGGGTCCGGCAAAATGATCTGACACATTTGTAGGTTTAATAAAATGCAAATAAATTAAATGAATAAAAAAGTTTTTTTTTTATTTTCAAAAAGTACATATGATGAAACGAAACAAAACAAAACGGCATTATATGTACTTTTTGAAAATAAAAAAAAAGTTGTTTCTTTAATTTATTTGCATTTTATTAAACCTACAAATGTGTCAGATCATTTTGCCGGACCCTATAGAAGCTCTGTCCTCTGCAAGGGAGTCGGAGTCAAGCCTTTGCTCCTCTGTGTTGAGAGGAGCCAGAAGAAGTGGTTCAGACATCTGATTAAGATGCCTCCTGGACGCCTCCCTGGTGAGGTGTTCCAGGCATGTCCCTTGGTGGGAGGTCCCGGGGTCGACCCAGGACACCCTGGAGAGACTTCCTCTTGGCTGGCTTGGGAATGCCTTGGGATCCTCAGGGATGAGTTGGTTGAAGTGGCTGGAGAGAGGGGAATCGAGGCTTCTTTGGAAAAGCTCCAGCCCCCACGACCTGACTCAGGATAAGCGTTGGAAAATTGATGGATAAACGGACGCACAGATGGATTGAGTGGATGGATGGATGGATGGATGGATGGGTGGATGGGTGTATGGGTGTATGGATGGATGGACTGCCTTGATGCCCAAATGTGCCTGAGTCCTCCATTCACCCAGTCATTAACTCTCTAACAGTTGCTTGACCAGCCAACCAACTCACTCAGACTGACAATCTGATGACGGCGGGTGCTCTAAATAGAAAAGACATATTACTGTCTACTGTATATATTTGCTCTCAGAAGTGATTTACCAGCAAAGGTCGCTCTTCTGGCGCTGTTTCCTTTGGCAACTGTACATTGCTATCGAAGATGACTTGTCTGTAGTAGAGGAAGTCCTCACGGCCCTCGAAGCTCTCTGTCATTTCCCCTGGTGTGTCCACACGCCGTACTAGGCCATCCACACGAGCACCACTAAATTCCATGTCATGCTCATTGCCATCTGTTTGAGCTGACGTGAATTTGTGAACTGAAAATAAAGTTAGTAATTAAAACCTTTGCCAATTGAATGTATTTAAAAGAAAATGAACAAACAATTGTGGAGAAAGAAGAGAGGCAGACTGGGGAGAGCATGAAGAGACTTTTTACTTTTTTTTAAAAATCCTTTCACACTTTTAGACTACGCTTGAGCATTGTTTAAAGAATGATTCCGTTTTGGATTCTGGGCCCTCATTGTGATTCCAGTTCCAAACGACACCTGATTCTGATTCTTAAAGTGGGCATGGTCAAAAAAAAAGTTTGCATTGTTTAAATCAGGCCCTGGGATTTATCAGGGGTCTCCAAATTACAACCATGTTGTTTTTGTGTGGCCCGCAGCATACACTGAAATGAAAACGTCACATGGTCCATGTCATTTGTCTCCATTTTACAACAGTAATTATTTTCCAAGATTGTTCTCAAGTTTCACTACTTTGTTTTCAAACAATAACCCATTCATCCATCCAACCATTGTCTGTACCGCTTAGTCCCCACGGGGGTCGCGGTGTGCTGGAGCCTATCCCAGCCGTCATCAGGCAGTAGGCGGGGGACACCCTGAACCGGTTGCCAGCCAATCGCAGGGCACACAGAGACAAACAACCATTCGCACTCGCACTCACACCGAGGGACAATTTGGAGTGCTCAATCGGCCTACCAAGCATGTTTTTGGGATGTGGGAGGAAACCGGAGTGCCCGGAGAAAACCCACACATGCAAACTCCACACAGGGAGGGCCGGAGGTGGAATCGAACCCGCACCCTCCTAACTGTGAGGCGGATGTGCTACCCAGTTCTCCACCGCTGCCCATAACCCATTCTTCATTGATATTTTGCTTTATTACCAAACTCACCATTTTTCTCAGTAAATAAATTTTTTCTCAGTAAGTTTATTTCTAAAGGTGGCATTGACATAAAATTTTCACCAGATGTCGGTAACAACTCATGCAACCCACACACACAAACCATAGATGTCCAAGAATTAAGTGTAATAATGTGAAATGGCACAGGGAAATGTTACTGAACACATGACTAAAGGGAGGAACAAAAAGGCACAGAAAGCCAAGACACCAGCTGAAATCTCAAAGTATAAATAGAAAGTAATCCTGCACCTTAATAATAATGCACAAATTACCGTATTGGCCCGAATATAAGACGGTATTTTTTGCATTGAAATGAGACTGAAAAAGTGGGGGTCGTCTTACATTCGGGGTCTAGACATTATACCCATTCACAACACTAGATGGCGCCAGATATCTTTAAAGCGAATGCTGAACTTAACTCCCCAGGCCAAAGCGAACCCCTGTCACGAAGAAGAAAACTAAAAATAGCGGTAGCACGAAGAAGAAAAATAAAAAATAGCGGTAAGAAAGAAAAGAGAAGAAAATGAGAGAAGAGATAACAGAAAATGGAGAAACGTAGCGACAGTCTGGAGAAAAGTGGGTTGAAGATCGATCGGCCACGTTAACCGGCAGCTGAGAAGTTATGATGCAAACTTCAAGATGATGGTGATAAATGGGGCAGAGTCTTCAAACAATTCCAGAGCAGCTGTGAAATATGGTGTCACAGAGTGTAATGTACGGAGATGGAGAGCTCAAAAAGATCGCCTAAAAAATGGTCACAATCAGAGAAAAGCTTTCTGTGGTCCTCAGAGCGGCCGCTTTCAAGAGTTCGACAGGAGGGTGTGCGCGTACGTGGACAGTGACACTGAGCACAGCGAGGCAGAGGATGTTTGTGAGGAGTAATGTTCTGACATGACAGATCTCAGCTGCTCTCAAGTTTAAACCAGTTTGCATTATTTTATTGCAATGTTTGTCCTTATTCAGATTTGTTTCAAGACTACAGTTAGTTAGACTTCACTTTGATGGTTAATGCAGTTACTGCAATTTTGTTGTTTTATCACAGTACAAACCGGATTCGGTTGAAGTTGGGAAATTGTGTAAAATGTAAATAAAAACAAAATACAATGATTTGAAAATCCTTTTCAACCTAAATTCAATTGAATACACTACAAAGACAACATATTTAATGCTCAAACTCATACACTTTATTTTATTTTTCAAATAATAATTAACTTAGAATCTCATGGCTGCAACACGTGCAGTAGAAGTTGGGAAAGGGCATGTTTACCACTTCGTTACATCACCTTTCCTTTTAATAACACTCAATAAACGTTTTGGAAGAGAGGAGACTAATTCTCTTAGCTTCTCATGTGGAATTCTTTCCCATTCTTGCTTGATGAACCACTTCCGTTGTTCAACAGTCCGGGGTCTTCCCTGTCGTATTTTACGCTTCATAATGCGCCACACATTTTCAATGGGAGACAGGCGTGGACTGCAAGCGGGCCAGGGGAGAACATGGACACTTTTACTTCGAAGCCACGCTGTTGTAACACGTGCAGAATGTGGCTTGGCATTATCTTGCTGAAATAAGCAGCGGTGTCCATGAAAAAGACGTCGCTTGGATGGCAGCATATGTTGCTCCAAAATTTGTATGTACTTTTCAGCATTTATGTTGCCTTCACAGAAATGTAAGTCACCCATGCCATGGGAACTAATGTACCCCCATACCATCACAGATGCTGGCTTTTGAACTTTGCGTTGATAACAGTCCGAATGGTCCGCTTCCTCTTTGGCCCGGAGGACACGACGTCCAGTGTTTCCAAAAACAATTTGAAAAGTGGACTCATCAGACCACAAAACACTTTTCCATTGTGCATCAGTCCATTTTACATGAGCTCGGGCCCAGAGAACCCGGTGGCGTTTCTGGATGTTGTTCATAAACGGTTTTTGCTTTGCATGGTAGAGTTTTAACCCGCACTTACGGATGTAGTGACGAACTGTATTTACTGACAGTGGTTTTCTGAAGTTTTCCTGAGCCCATTTGGTGATATCCTTTACACACTTATGTCGGTTTTTAAGGCAGTGCCGTCTGAGGGATCGAAGGTCACGGTCATTCAGTCTTGGTTTCCGGCCGTGGCGCTTACGTGCAGTGATTTCACCAGATTCTCTGAACCTTTTGATGATATTATGGACCGTACATGTTGAAATCCCTAAATTCCTTGCAATTTTGCTTTGAGAAATGTTGTTCTTACTGTTTAACTATTTTCTCACACAGTTGTGGACAAAGTGGTGAACCTCGCCCCATCCTTGCTTGTGAATGACTGAGCATGTTTGGGGAGGCTCCTTTTATACTCAATCATGGTACCCACCTGTTCCCAATTAGCCTGATCACATGTGGGATGTTCCAAATAGGTGTTTGATGAGCTTTTCTCAGCTTTCTCAGTATTTCTTGCCACCTTTCCCAACTTCAACTGGACGTGTTGCAGCCATGAAATTCCAAGTTAATTATTATTTGTCAAAAAACAATTACGTTTATCAATTTGAACATTAAATATCTTGTCTTTGTAGTGTATTCAATTGAATATGGGTTGAGAAGGATTTTTAAATCATTGTATATTGTTTTTATTTACATTTTACACAATTTCCCAACTTCAACCGAATCCGGTTTGTAGATTGGTTTATTTACATTTCAAAAACCAGAAGCCATTCATTTACAAATGTGATTGCACTTTAGTTTACATATTTAAATGTTCAGATATTAAGATGTGATCGACATTTTTTACATGATTTGAATGAGGCAAAATAACATGCTTTTTCTCTCGAATATATTGTTATAATCATTTGTTTCAGATGTACTGTAATTATTTTCTGTATAAAAATTTAAATTGGTGTTCAAAAAGTCTTTTTTCAAACTTGAGTCTTGAAAAAGAGGGCGTCGTCTTATAATCAGGGTCATATTATATTTGGGCCAATACGGTAATACCAGCTAATTCAGTCCCAACCGATGGCCTTTCGATAGGTGTCTCTGGTATCACACAAGAAACATCTCATGATGGGTAAAAGTAAAGCTCTCTCTCAGGACCTTCGCAACCTTATTGTTGCAAACCATAATGATGGCATTTTACAGAAGGACTTCTAAACTTCTGAACGTTCCAGTGAGCACTGTTGGGGCCATAATCTGGAAGCGGAAATAGCATAATTTCACCATGAACCGACCACAACCAGGTGCTCCTCGCAAGATTTCTGACAGAGGAGTGTGACACTCCCTGACGAAGGCGGAAATTGCCGCCGAAACTGTCGGAAAAAGGTTTTAAGGTAAGACCTACATAATTTGTCTGAACAAAAGAAAACAAAAAGGCTATTAGTACTGGAGACATAATGAACACAATCCAACTAGTTCTTGATCCCGTTCGGCTTGTCTATTTCCCTAGCACGATCCTCATGCTGGCGAAAACCTTTGCTGAGTAGGCCCTAGATCAGGGGTGGGCAAACTTTTTGACTCGCGGGCCGAACTGGGTTCTAAATTTGGACCGGAGGGCCGAACCAGGAGCAGATGGACGTAGTGTTTGTGTGAAGTAATATAAGCGACCTGTAAAGGTCATTGCATAAAAGATTTTGGCCTTTAGTAGGTAGTAAAGCATGGATATTCCAAACAAGTTTTTTGAAAACAAATGCATTTATTAACAGCATTAAAAAAAAAAATCACTAAAAAACTGCTATCAGTGATTCTCATAAAATACGACACTATTATTATGAATAACAGTCTCCATCACTTCAGTGCCTGCAGGTCAGATTAATGAAAAATGTTTATCTTATGAGATCACATCAAACAGCAAACATTCTGACCAAATATATCATCTTGAAGAATCGGTGAAAGCATACATCCAAATAAAGTAATCAAAACGGCAACACGGTGAGGGGTATCTGAACATCAGAGCAGAGTTTTAACTCACAAACACCTGGTAACAGAGGTGAGGAAACGGGAAACACTTCCTTAAAGTAAGCCTTAAGAACTTTACAGGTTAAGATTAGTCGCAAACAGGTGGTGCATCAATGTCCTTGAGCATCCTGCATTGTTTGAAAATGAGAATGGTCGCTAGTTTCAATCCCTGCTATGTGTACAAATCATATTCAAAATGCATTTTTTTACAACAAACTTGAGAGCCTCCCCTTCATTTTCAGTGGGAACAGTGTTGTTGGTCTCCCTTTTTTGCTAGTGCGTCATAGTCTGGAGTAAAATTTGTTGTGGCAATTCTTAGGAGAGATCCGTTTACCTCGATCTGTGACGGGTTGATGTGGCTGAACGTCACGTCGCGTACGTCGAGCCAAATTGGCCACTCTTTTAACATTCGGCACTCACTTCTTTTCTTCGGGCCACTCATTTTAATGGAAGGATTCCAGGGGAAGGTTTGTGGGTGGCTTTAGCGTAAAACTGTATCTGAAAGCTCAGCGAGCGAATTACAAGAATGCTGTCGTCACAGCCCACGCTCTAAATTCGGGACTGATACAAATAGAGCGCGAGTGCGCCATGTCCGTACTACTGAGTACGTACGTACACGCACTTGTGAGTGTGCACCGAGCTTTCTGACACGGCTTCCGGTAGTAAATGCGCAGGCGAGCGGTTCCCCATCTACTGGGGAAACGCAGTCATTGCAGGCAAAATGACCAAAAAAAAAGTTTAATAATACAATTATTTCAGGGTTGGCGGGCCGGATTAGTTTGCCCACCCCTGCCCTAGATCTATGTAACTAAATAACTCGTCTACAAGTGATGAAAACCCAATCGCAAATTCACATTGTGGCGGTATAAAAACACTAGTTCCCCGCGTGAGTTAAGTTAACAACTGGAAATGATGTGACGAAAGTAGCGCCAAAATGCTGCCGAAAATAAGGCGGATGTTGTCGCATCATTGTTGCCAGTGAGTTAAGTTTACAGAGGCAAGCCGATTTCCGTACTCACAGCTTAACTAATTTAGCCTTGAGATGTACCAAAAGATGCCGCGAGTCGCCGAGGCTAACGTTGCCCGGCCGCTTCCATAACCCCTCCCCCCCATATATAGAAAACAAATTCTCAACGGATTTACGCGATTCACGAAAATGATACTTTCGACGGAAAAAAACACGGAAATTCGCTGATCCGCGGAAAATTCTCATCCCTGGACCACGTCGCACCCGATCTCCACTTCCCCTTTCCCCAAACATCAATAAAGACTCAGTGTGTCGCATTTGGTCGTCCTGCTCGCCTCTCGTGTCTCAAACACTAAAACTGTATGAATGCTGCTGGGGATTTAGGATAGAATACTTATTACTTATTGATTAGATGTTTTGGAAGTGATGTTGGAGCACATATGGTGTTCAGTTTTGTGCGTGGTTTGTTTGTTTCAGGGGCCCACGTGGTTGGCATGGAGGGGCCTTGAGTGGCCAATAGCACTTTACACCATTTGTCCCTCCTGTCCCCGTCATCGCCCGAGGAGAAGCCTCAGGGGGCCAGTCACGCTGGAGTATGTCCTATTGAGATTGTGGCTGACATACGTTTGTCTCTGTGTCCTTCTTTGTCTAGATCACAGGTGTCAAACTCTGGTAATTATTTTTGGCCCATGAAGCAATACCAAATGACCATTAGAGCTGGCCCGCCAGTATATAGCGCACGCACCAATAAAACTACAAATCCCAGAATGCTCTGCTAGTGTTTTAGCGCAAACACCCTCTCCTCTGTTGACCATTGTCATTGAGACCTTATGCTAATACCGATACCGTTCTTGGATTACCCTCAAAAATGGCGAAAAGAAAGGCAGAAAACAGGAACTTTCTGGACAGGTGGGAAGCAGAATATCTGTTTACATGTGTAAAAGACAAACCTCTTTGTCTTGTATGCGGAGTCAATGTGGCTATAATGGAGTATAACATTCGACGACATTATGAAACGAAACATCATGACAAGTACAAGGACCTTGACATGACTCAAAGGCTCCAGAAAGTAGAGGTAATGAAAAGAAGCTTGGTTTCACAACAAACAATGTTCAAAAAAGCCACATCACAAACAGAAGCTGCTATAAAGGCTAGTTTTATTGTGGCGACAGAGATCGCAAAATCAGCCCGGTCCTTCAACGAGGGAGAGTTCGTGAAAAAGTGCATGATGACCTCGTGTGCCCAGAAAAAAAGCAAGCATTTTTAAATGTTAGCCTGAGCAGAAATACAGTAGCTGCTCGCACATGTGATCTTGCCACCAATCTACTATATGACCAGTTGACGGAAAAGGCAAAAGATTTTGTTGCATTCTCCCTTGCTGTGGATGAGAGCAGAGACACATCTGATACCGCACAGCTGTCAGTCTTCATCTGTGGAGTGGACTCAAATCTGTGTGTTACTGAGGAACTTTTGGGATTAAAATCAATGCATGGAACAACCACAGGAAAGGAAATCTTTGAAGAAGTTTACAAATGTGTAAATGAAATGAAGCTGCCATGGATAAACTCGTGAGATTAACGACAGACGGTGCGCCAGCGATGTGGGGTCGAAAGAGTGGACTGGTGGCCAGAGTGCGGGAGATGATGCGGGAAGAGAACTGTGCAGGTGAGCTACGTAACTGTTTACCACTGCATTATACATCAATAATCAGTGTGTGGCAAAGCCCTAAAGATTGAACATGTTATGAACACAGTAACACGAGTAGTAAATTTCATCAGAGCGAAAGGTCTCAGTCACCGCCAGTTCAAGTCCTTTTTGGAGGAGTGTGGTGCAGAACACGCAGACGTGCCGTATCACACAGAGGTGAGGTGGTTAAGCCATGGAAAAGTACTAAACAGATGTTTTGAGCTGCTTGATGAAATATGTCAGTTTGTGGAAAGCAAAGGGAAAGACACAGCAGAGTTCCGGAATGAAAAGTTTCAGTGTGAGCTAGCCTTTCTGTGGGACATCACGAGCTATCTCAATGCGCTGAACCTGCAGCTTCAGGGTCGAGGGCTTATCATCACAGACATGTACGCTGCAGTGAAGGCTTTCAGAACCAAACTGTGCCTGTGAAAGAATCAGATGCTGCAAGGAAACCTGGGACATTTTTCCTGCTGCCAAACCCTGAAAATGCAGATTTCTACCACCGCGTTCCCCAGTCAAGAGTTTGCTCAAAAACTCCGCATACTTGGTGATGAGTTTACTCGGCGATTTGCTGACTTTGATGGCCAAAAATGTTGGTTTGAACTGCTCAGTAATTTGTTTGCAGTTGACGTGGAAAACGCACCAACCAACCTCCAAATTGAGCTGATTGAACTCCAGTGTAGTGACACACTTAAGTCCAAGTATGATGCTGTGGGCGCCGCACAGTTTCCACATTTCATCCCTGACACGATGCCTCACCTCTGCACTCAAGCTGCTCCGATGCTCTCCATGTTTGGCAGCACTTACTATCTACTGTATGTGAGCAACTATTCTCTTCAATGAAGATGACCAAAACATCTCAGAGGAGACGTCTGACTGATGAGAAACTTTGTCCAATCCTGAGGATTTCCTCAGCTCTGAGCCTGAGCCCAGACATTGATGAACTAACATCTCTAAGAAGAGATGCCAGGTATCTGGCTTGGACACATCGGAGTAGATCAGTGTGTAGCAAACTGACCTATAAATAAGGTTTTCTTTATGCACTTTTTCTTGCTACTCCAAGGTATGGACTTGAATGTCTGCACTTTGACAGAGGAATGTTATTTGTTAGTTTATTATTGTTATTTTATTTTTGAATATATTATTAGCCTTTGGGAGAATGTTACTGTTGAAGTTTCACTCAGAAGGCTGCACATGGTTTTTATTTAAATTTTGATTAAGAAATGGATGTTTTTTATTTGAAATTCAATTTTGCATGTGTGCAATATTTAGTTATATATTGAACAAAATTAAGCTTTTCTTGTTCCATACTTGATAAGCAAAACTAATTTGGGTCGATATGAAAAGGTTCATTATTACGGTATTTCCCAACCTTTTTTCATTCACGGCACACCTTTTCATTGGTAAAAATCTCGAGGCACACCACCAACAAAAATCTGTTAAGTGTTACAGAAAGAGTAACCATTGTGACCATTCGCCTTAAGGGGAACAGAGCCCACACAGGCATTTGCGAGCAGTTAATTTGGATATTCAAGCCGGACCCAAAAAAGAGAGGGTCGCGGGGCAGAAGGGAGAGACTCGAGGAAGGATGCTCGCGCAGACAGAGGCGTGCGAACGCAAAGTCACGAGGAGACATCAGTATGAGCAGGAATAAAATATTTTTCTAACTAAGATGCCTGTGTCCTGAGGAGTCATTTTCCCATCACCACCCATCCAGAGACGGACCCACTTGCCTCCACACACAGTTTGAATTCCGGTACTAGCCCTCTCGAGAGGGGCTGGACTCTCTTCCACTCTGGAGTTGCCCACGGTGAGAGGCGTCGAGCAGGTGTGGGTATACTTATTGCCCCCCGGCTGGGCGCCTGCACATTGGGGTTCACCCCGGTGAACGAGAGGGTAGCCTCTCTCCGCCTTCGGGTGGGGGGACAGGTCCTGACTGTTGTTTGTGTCTATGCACCAAACAGCGGCTCAGAGTACCCACCCTTCTTGGGGTCCCTGGAGGAAGTGCTGGAGAGTGCTCCTTCTGGGGACTCCATTGTTCTACTGGGTGACTTCAATGCTCACGTGGGCAATGACAGTGAGACCTGGAAGGGCGTGATTGGGAGGAACGGCCCCCCCGAGCTGAACCCGAGCGGTGTTCTATTATTGGACTTCTGTGCTCGACACGGATTTTCTATAATGAACACCATGTTCAAACATAAGGGTGTCCATGTGTGCACTTGGCACCAGGACACCCTAGGCCGCAGTTCGATGATCGACTTTGTAGTCGTGTCATCGGATTTGCGGCCGCATGTTTTGGAGAGGGGCGGAGCTGTCAACTGATCACCACCTGGTGGTGGGTTGGTTCCGATGGTGGGGCAAGATGCCGGTCCGACCTGGCAGACCCAAACGCTCTGTGAGGGTCTGCTGGGAACGTCTGGCAGAAACCCCTGTCAGGAAGAGCTTCAACTCCCACCTCCGGCTTTTCCCACGTCCCATGGAGGCGGGGGACATTGAGTCAGAGTGGATCATGTTCCGCGCCTCCATTGTTGAGGCGGCCGACCGGAGCTGTGGCCGTACGGTCGCTGGTGCCTGTCGTGGCGGAAATCCCCGAATCCGCTGGTGGACAGCGGTGGTAAGGGATGCCGTCAAGCTGAAGAAGGAGTCCAATCGGGCCGTTTTGGCCTGCGGTACTCCGGTGGCAGCTGACAGGTACCGGATGGCCAAGCGGAACGCGGCTTCGGCGGTTGCTGAGGCAAAAACTCGGGCGTGGGAGGAGTTTGGCGAGGCCATGGAGAATGACTTCAGGACGGCTTCGAGGAAATTCTGGTCCACCATCCGGTGTCTCAGGAGGGGGAAGCAGTGCAACGTCAACACTGTTTACAGTGGGGATGGCGTGCTGCTGACCTCGACTCGGGACGTCGTGAGTCGGTGGGGAGAATACTTCGAAGACCTCCTCAATTCCACCTACATGCCCTCCATTGTGGAAGCAGCGCCTGGAGACTCTGAGGCGGACTCTCCAATCTCTGGGGTCCTAGTCACTGAGGTAGTTAAAAATCTCCTCGGTGGCAAGGCCCCGGGGGTGGATAAGATCTGCCCGGCTTAAAGGCTCTGGATGTTGTCGGGCTGTCATGGCTGACACGCCTCTACAACATTGCGTGGACATCGGGGACAGTGCCTCTGGATTGGCAGACTGGGGTGGTGGTTCCCCTCTTTAAGAAGGGGGACCGGAGGGTGTGTTCCAATTACAAGGGAATCACACTCCTCAGCCTCCCTGGTAAGGTCTATTCAGGGGTGCTGGAGAGGAGGGTCCGTCGGGAGGTCGAACCTCGGATTCAGGAGGAGCAGTGTGGCTTTCGTCCTGGCCGTGGAACAGTGGACCAGTTCTAGACCCTCGGCAGGATCCTCGAGGGTGCATGGGAGTTCGCCCAACCAGTCCATATGTGTTTTGTGGACTTGGAGAAGGCGTTCGACCGTGTCCCTCGGGAGGTTCTGTGGAGGGTGCTTTGGGAGTACAAGGAGCCGAGCCAACTGATAAGGGTGGTTCGGTCCCTGTATCATTGATGCCAGAGTTTGGTCCGCATTTCCGGCAATAAGTCGGATTCGTTCCCAGTGAGGGTTGGACTCCGCCAAGGCTTCCCTTTGTCACCGATTCTGTTCATAATTTTTATGGACAGAATTTTTAGGCGCAGCCGAGGCGTTGAGGGGGTCCGGTTTGGGGACCTCAGCATCGCGTCTCTGCTTTCTGCAGACGACGTGGTGCTGTTGGCTTCTTCAGGCCGTGATCTCCAGCTCTCACTGGAGTGGTTCGCAGCCGAGTGTGAAGCGGTCGGGATGAGGATCAGCACCTCCAAATCCGAGTCCATGGTCCTCGGTCGGAAAAGGGTGGAATGCCCTCTCTGGATCGGGGATGAGATCCTGCCCCAAGTGGAGGAGTTCAAGTATCTTGGGGTCTTGTTCACGAGTGAGGGGAGGATGGAGCGCGAGATCAACAGGCGGATCGGTGCAGCATTGGCAGTAATGTACCGGTCCGTCGTGGTAAAGAGAGAGCTGAGCCAAAAGGCAAAGCTCTCAATTTACCGGTCGATTTACGCTCCTACCCTCACCTAAGGTCACGATCTATGGGTCGTGACCGAAAGAACGAGATCCTGGATACAAGCGGCCGAAATGATCATCCGGGAGAAACTCGGAGTAGAGTCGCTACTCCTCCACGTTGAGAGGAGCTAGATGAGGTGGCTCGGGCATCTCATCAGGATGCCTCCTGGACGCCTCCCTGGGGAGGTGTTCCGGGCATGTCCCACCGGTAGGAGACCCCGGGGACGACCCAGGACGCGCTGGAGAGACTATGTCTCTCAGCAGGCCTGGGAACGCCTTGGGATCCCCCGGGATTAGCTGGATGAAGTGGCTGGGGAGAGGGAAGTCTGGGAGTCCCTCCTAAAGCTGCTGCCCCTGCGACCCGACCCCGGATAAGCGGAAGAAGATAGATGGATGGATGGATGGATGGATGGATGGACATCAAAACCATTACAAAGTCAGCCTACTATAACTCTGATGAACATATCATGGATTAAAGGCCTTATGTCTCAGCAAGATTTGGAAAAGCTTGTCCATGCTTTTGTTTTCAGTAGACTTGACTATTGTAACGGGGTTTTTACAGGCCTTTCTAAAAAGTCAATCAGACAGCTGCAGCTGATTCAAAATGCTGCCGCTCGAGTTCTCACTAAAACCAAAAAAATAGATCATATCACTCCAGTTTTGAGGTCCTTACACTGGCTTTCTGTTTGCCAAAGAATTAACTTTAAAATACTTTAACTGGTTTATAACGCTCTGAATGGTCTAGGGCAGTGGTCCCCAACCTTTTTTGCGCCACGGACCGGTTACGTGTCAGAAATATTTTCGCGGACCGGCCTTTACATAAATAAATAATGTATTTAGATAAATAAATAATACATTTATAATAAATATATAAATACCATGAAATAAAATGATACGACTGGCATAAAAACAAGTATAAAGTTTCTCAGAAACGAGCAGGTCCCATCTAGGCGTAATCGGAGACAATGACACCCGAAGTGGTTAAGGTTTGTCTTTAAATGCAGGATGCTTGGTATCCATGTGCTGAAGCAGTTTTGAAGGCTTCGTTGCCTTAGCTAGCCTGTCGCCACATATTATGCAGAGTGGGCTTGGCGCGTCAGAGTCACCTGTGGCGATGAATCCATATTTTAAGTAGGACTCCAGAAATTTTCTTTTAAATGCAGCTTTCCTTTTCTTAGAAGTCGTAGTCTCTTCTTCTTCCGTCTCCTCATTGGGCTTTTTCGCCTTTCCAAAGAAGCTTTCCAAACATCTCTGTCTTGCTCATTTTTACTTGCTTCGCGGGCTCGACTGAGGTGACATGTCACGTGACCGAGACGAGCGTCTTGACCTGAACCGACGGATGTAATTGGGAGAGAATCGCAAATTTTTTTAGATCTTTCAAAATAAATTCTTACTCATTTTTGCTAGCTTTGCGGGCTTGACTGGGGAAACATGTCACGTGACCGGGACGAGCGTCTTGACCTGAATTAATTGATCGTGGATAAAAAAAAATACTTTTTTTTTTTTTCCTGTGCGGCTTGGCGGCTCGGTACCAAGTGACCGGTGCCCGGTGGTTGGAGACTGCTGGTCTAGAGCAGACATGGGCAAACTATGGCCCACTCTTCTTCCGTCTCCTCATTGGGCTTTTTCGCCTTTCCAAAGAAGCTTTCCAAACATCTCTGTCTTGCTCATTTTTACTTGCTTCGCGGGCTCGACTGAGGTGACATGTCACGTGACCGAGACGAGCGTCTTGACCTGAACCGACGGATGTAATTGGGAGAGAATCGCTAATTTTTTTAGATTTTTCAAAATAAATTCTTACTCATTTTTGCTAGCTTTGCGGGCTTGACTGGGGAAACATGTCACGTGACCGGGACGAGCGTCTTGACCGTGGATAAAAAAATATAATTTTTTTTTTTTCCTGTGCGGCTTGGCGGCTCGGTACCAAGTGACCGGTGCCCGGTGGTTGGAGACTGCTGGTCTAGAGCAGACATGGGCAAACTATGGCCCACGGGCCACATCCGGCCCACGGGGCCGTTTAATCCGGCCTGCCAACCCTGAACAAATTGTATTATTAAACATTTTTTTTGGTCATTTTCCCTGCAATGACTGTGTTTCCCCAGTAGATGGGGAACCGCCCGCGCATTTATTACCGGAAGCCGTGTCAGAAAGCTCGGTGCATGTACTCAGTAGTACAGACACGCTGCACTCTGTGCTCTATTTCTATCAGTGCCGAATTGTGGGCTGTGATGTCAGCATTGTTGTAATTCGCGCGCTGAGCTTTCAGATACAGCTTTACGCTAAAGCCACCCACAAACCTTCCCCTGGAATCCTTCCATTAAAATGAGTGGCTTAAGGAAAAGAAAGGCGGACACTGAGTGCCGAGTGTTTAAAAAAAGAGTGTACAATTTCGCTCGACATATGCGACGTGACGAACATCAACATCAACCCGTCACAGATCTAGGTTAACGGACCAACACCTCGGCTCTATCCTAAGAATTGCCACAACAGATTTTACTCCAGACTATGATGCACTAGCAAAACAAGTGAGACCAACAACACTGTTCTCACTGAAAATGATTTGTTTGATCTTCTGCCCTCTGGGAGGCGGTACAGGAGCCTGCGCTCCCGCACCACCAGACTCTCCAACAGCTTCATACTCCAGGCTGTTAGGATCCTGAACTCGCTCCCCCTTTCTGCGTAGCGTCCTGTTCTTTGCGCTATGCTTACTGTCTGCTGTATGCACACTGGCTCAGTTTTGCTCCTCTTATTTATTGGGTTATTGGTTTATTATTTATTCATCGCTCATTTTATTTATTTTTTATTTTTTATTTATTATTTATTGTTTGTGCCTTCTTGTTTTTATTTTGTGTCGTCTACTTGTATGTCTCGTCACCGTGGGATAGAGGAAACGGAATTTCGGTTTCTTTGTGTGTCTTGACATATGAAGGGATTGACAATAAAGCTGACTTTGACTTTGACTTTGAAATGAAAGGGAGTTTATCAAGTTTGTTGTAAAAAAAAATGCATTTTGAATATATTTTGTACAAATAGCAGGGATTGAAACTAGCGACCATTCTCATTTTCAAACAATGCAGGATGCTCAAGGACATTGATGCACCATTGATGCATGTTTGCGACTAATCTTAACTTTTAATGTTCTTAAGGCCGACTTTAAGGAAGTGTTTCCCATTTCCTCACCTCTGTCACCAGGTGTTTGAGAGTTAAAGCTCTGCTCTAATTTTCAGATATCTGTCACCTTGTTGCCGTTTTGATTTCTTTATTACTTTATTTAGATGTATTCTTTCACTGACTCTTCAAGATGATGTATTTGATCAGAATGTTTGCCGTTTGATGTGATTTCGCCTCATAAGATGAACATTTTTCTTAAATCTGACCTGAAGTGATGGAAACTGTTATTCATAAAAACATTGTCCTATTTAATGAGAATCACTGATAGCAGTTTTTTGGTGAAATATTTTTTTAATGCTGTTAATAAATGCATTTGTTTTCAAAAAGCTTTTTTTGAATATCTATGCTTTACTACCTACTAAAGACCAAAACCTTTTATGCAATGACCTTTACATGTCGTTTATATTGCTTCACACAAACACTACATCCATCTGCTCCTGGTTTGGCCCCCCCGGTCAAAATTTAGAACCCAATTCGGCCCGCAAGTCAAAAAGTTTGCCCACCCCTGGTCTAGGGCCTATGTATATTTCTGACCTGCTGATCCCTTATGAACCATCCAGACCTCTCAGATCGTCTGGCACAGGTCTGCTCTCTGTTCTCAGAGTCAGAAGTAAACAGGAAGAAGCAGCGTTCAGCTTCTATCCTCCAAATATCTGGAAAAAAACTCCCAGAGACATGCAGGTCTGCTGCAACTCTCAATGTTTTTAAGTCAGAGCTGAAGACTTTTCTGTTTGCTGCTGCCTATTGCTGATTTTATTTTAATTTAAACTGCACTGTAACTCCGTTCCTGTTTTATTTGGATCTTAACTGATTTTAATTTTAATCAATTGTTTTTTTATGTTTTTTTTCACTGTGCCCTGATGCTTTTAATGTTTTCTTTTCTTTGGTGCGTTTCATGTTTTGTGTGAAGCACTTTGAATAGCTTTGTTGCTGAAATGTGCTATACAAATAAACGTGCTTTGCCTTGCCTTACTCTGAAACACTGCATTCCCTTCTAAGTTGGTTTGAAAACAAAACAAAACAAAACAGAACCTGTGATGCTAAGGAATAAAGATACTTCTACAATTCAGCACTATGCCATCAGACACTACTACGTGTAAAATCGGATATCTATCTATAAATCATTGGAAATCTAAACATGTTCCTGTGACATTGCTAAGATCTTGTTTAGATTGTGAATAATAATATTAGAAATATAAACATAAAAATACTGGTTAAAATAGCTTTAAGTTTACAAACAGTTCACAAACACTTCACAGTGTAAAACGTTTATGAATTTATTTAACAGAGAAGTTCATACAATTTGTCAAAAAATAACTCTTTTTTTTTTTTCTTTAAGTATCGTATTTGAGAATTGTTAGGAAGCGGAATCGAATAAAATCCGAACCAAAATCGTATAAATTCAAACAATTCCCAACCGAAGGCAGCAAATACTTTAAAAACAGCAGGGGTCAAATTTGAACCCACCATACAACAGTGGGGCAAAGAGCAACCAAGGATAACACAAAAGATTCAGACTGCTAAGTAGGATGAAAACCACTCAGGAGTGCTGACAATAATGGCCACCTGATGCTCAAAACGAGTCATCGGAATACTGTTCTCCACTGTTAGTTTTGTTTGCTGTCATGCCCAACTATTTGACGAGAGGGCAACTATTTAATGAAATTTAATTACCATTATTATAAAAATGCTACTGTAGTAATAATTGGGTGCCTTGCTTCTAAAATACATGAATAAACTTGTCTGTCACTGCTTGAAGTCGCACAGTGGTAAAAGATCACATGATCGCCATGTGACATCATTGTGTGTGTGCATGCAGGCCTTTGTGCCTGCGTGCATGTGAGATGTAAGAACTTACACAAAAGGTGAAAGTGTCGCCCCGGGGTGAAGCGCTCAGTGGTGATGCCTGTCAATTTATCTAACACTCGCTCCTTCAGGTGGTCGTTTCTGTCCTTGTACCACTCCTTCACTGTCACCACCCTCTGTACCTGCAACACACACACACACACACACACACACACACACACACACACACACACACACACACACACACACACACACACACACACACATGCATTAGACACAAACATGATAGCATCATCATCACATGTGCACTTTGCGTGTATGCTCACAGTCCATGTCCTTGTAGATGTTCAGTCGCGTCACTAGACCATCCATTCGCAGGTAGGGTGCAAACCTCTCCAGTTCTGCTTTTTTGTAGCGAGTCAACTTTTTGCCTCCTGGCCAACGAGTCTCCAAGTCTGAACACAACACAAAATATTACAACATAATGGCACTTCACTGTGGCACGCCATGATTGACCATTATCACATGAAAATAAAAACAAAACAGGCCTGCACCCAAAAAGCAACTCACAGTATAACTTCAACGTTTGGCAGGATGACAGACTCAATTTTCCTTTAAGGTATTAGAGACGATCTTATTCAGACTTTATTTTGTACTATTTCTCAAATTTCTCCCCACATACCACTGACAGACTGTTAAATATGTCGTCTTACAAGATATTAATATAAATAAACCATGCACTCTGTGGGACCAGAAAAACCTTAAGCAATCATTGTGAACAGTGGCAACATTTGTCAGTTAACTTGTCAATCAATCTGTTTTGTGTTTTATTTCCTTGTTGATATCCATGCTCGGTCATGTCAATGTGCCAAGTACTGTGCACGCGTGTAACGTGATTAAAACTTAGCAGATTTTGGACACTCTAGCTTTGTTGTAGCGTTCCCTGCTTGACTTCTGAGTGAAATGTCTTATTTTGTGTGTTTTCTGTGTCCTCTGCTGTCCATCCCGGCTGTGCTTTGTGGAAACGTGGCTCAGCGACGAACCCCCCACCACGCCGTGGAGCTAGCCGGGTTCAGGCTAACGCGAGCAGATCGCAGCGCGGAGCTCTCCGGAAAATCAAAGGGAGGTGGTCTCTGTTTCTACATTAATGGACGTTGGTGTACTGATGTCACGGTGTTGAAAGAGTTTTGCAGCCCTCTCCTAGAAACACTTTTCATAAAGTGCCGGCCGTTCTATTCACCACGGGAGTTCTCCTCGATCGTCATGGCGGCTGTTTACATCCCACCACACGCACGTGCGAGTGAAGCCACGCAGATGCTGGCTGACCAGGTAACAGACATGGAGAACTTCTACCAAACTCACTAATCATTGTTCTGGGTGATCTTAACAGGGCGAACCTCGCACACGAACTCCCCAGATACAGACAGCACGCAACGTGTCCCACCAGAGGGGCACAGACTCTGGACCACTGCTACACCGTGATCAAGGATGCATACCACTCTGCGGCTCGTGCAGCTTTAGGACTCTCGGACCACTGTCTAGTTCATCTGATCCCGGCCTACAGGCAGAAACTAAAAACTTCTAAGCCTGTGGTGAGGACTGTGAGGAAGTGGACAGTGGAGTCAAGGCAGGACCTCCAAGCCTGCTTTGACTGCACCGATTGGGGAGCTTTCGAAGCTGCAACTTCAGACTTGCATGAACTCACTGACACTGTCACATCATACATCAGTTTTTGTGAGGATCTGTGTGTGCAGACTAAGACCTTCTGCACGTACAACAACGACAAACCTTGGTTTACACCGAACCTCAGGAGGCTGCGCAAAGTCAAGGAGGATGCCTACAGGAGCGGCGACCGCGACCTGTTCAGGCAGACCAGAAACACACTGAACCGAGAGGTCAGGAAAGCCAGGAGGTGTTACGGGGAGAACCTGAAGAGACACCTCTCTGCCAATCCTGATCCCTCAACAGTGTGGAAAGGTCTGCAAAGTATCACGGGCTAAAAGAAACGAACCCCCCGTCCTGTGGAGAGCCCAAGGCTTGCTAACCAGCTAAATAAGTTCTACTGCAGGTTTGATCGGTCCTCCCACACAACGGGACTTCCTGCAGCACAATCTACATACTCACCTCTCCCCACGACTGCTCTGTCCACACCTCTATCATCGTTGTCACCCACTCTCTCTCTTGCAGAGGCCGCGCCCGCACTCCAGGTCCGCGAGGAGGAAGTGCGCCAGATGTTCCGGAGACAAAAGACCAGGAAGGCACCGGGCCCAGACGGCGTGTCACCTTCCTGCTTGAAAGTCTGCGCTGAGCAGCTGGCGCCCATCTTTGCACGGATCTTCAACCGTTCTCTGGAGCTGTGTGAGGTGCCCTCGTGCTTCAAGAGCTCCACCATCGTTCCAGTGGCCAAGAAGCCCGCCATCACAGGTTTGAATGACTATAGACCCGTCGCACTGACATCTGTGGTCATGAAATCTTTCGAGAGGTTAGTGCTGAACCACCTGAAGGAGGTCACGGGCCCCCTGCTTGACCCCCTCCAGTTTGCCTACCGGGCAAACAGGTCAGTGGATGATGCGGTCAACATGGGACTGCACCACATCCTGCACCACCTGGACACCCCAGGAACGTACGCCAGGATCCTGTTCGTGGACTTCAGCTCGGCGTTCAACACCATCGCTCCTGACATCCTCCAACAGAAGCTCATCCAGCTTGCGGTGCCTGCCTCCACCTGTCAGTGGATCACCAGCTTCCTGACCAACAGGAGACAGCGTGTGAGGCTGGGGGGCATCACATCTGACACCCGGCCCACCAATACTGGAGCCCCTCAGGGGTGCGTCCTCTCCCCACTGCTCTTCTCTCTCTACACCAATGATTTCTCCTCAGGTGACTCTCCTGTGAAGCTCCTGAAGTATGCAGACGACACCACTCTCATCGGACTGATCCAGGACGGTGATGAGACTGCGTACAGACAGGAGGTGGAGCGGCTGGTCCACTGGTGCAGCCAAAACCATCTGGAGCTGAACCCGCTCAAGACCGTGGAGATGACAGTGGATTTCAGGCGAGACCCTTCACCACTTTTACCCCTCACTATCCGCAGTAATACTATTCTTTCCACAGACACCTTCAAGTTCCTGGGAACCACAATCTCTCGGGACCTGAAATGGACCGGCCACATAGACTCTGTCCGGAAGAAGGCCCTGCAGAGGCTGTACTTCATGAGACAGCTCAAGAAGTTCAACCTGCCGCGAGAGCTTCTGAAGACCTTCTACACTGCCATCATCCAGTCTGTCCTCTGCACCTCCATCACTGTCTGGTTTGGATCAGCCTCCAAACAAGACAAGCACAGACTGCAACGGACAATCAGGACTGCAGAAAAGATCATTGGAATCAACCTCCCATCTATCCAAGACTTGTACCTGTCCAGGACCAGGAAACGTGCAAGGAACATCTCTACAGACCCTTCTCACCCAGGTTGCAGTCTGTTTGAACTACTCCCCTCCGGACGGCGTTATAGAGCTCGGTACGCCAAAACCAGCAGACACAGAGACAGCTTCTTCCCCCAGGCTGTTGCTCTGATGAACTCACACCACTCATAGAGTCTCAGAGTCATTACTGTGCAATAACATCCTGCTCTTCACACCTTTTTGAATTTGTCTACACTGTTTTTGCCATTATTCACATGTCCTGAGTGTTGTTAGTCACCTAAATGTTGAACAGAGGGTGTGTTTTACCGAAGTCAAATTCCTTGTTTGGCACGCTCAAACATGGCGAATAAAAACTCTTGAATCTTGAATCTTGAAATTGGCTGATGAACGTCGTGATGATTAAAGTTCTTGCAAAAGAAAGCCTGTTTTTGACAATTTTGACAACTTCAAATGTGGCGCTCGTGCATGTGAGTGTGGAGGCGTTTCCTAAAAACAAAAGGGAAGGTTGGGGAGGGGGGACCTGCGCATGCACAGTATTAAAAAATGGACAAATAGGCTCTGGTTTCCGAGCTGTCAGAAAGATCATCTGTAATGCCTTTAAGATCTGTCATATTTGTCATCTGTGTCATATTTCAGTTTTGATAGCTATCCAAAGAGTGCAGGGTTTGATAAAGATTTGATAACATCGGTCAGGTGTTGAATGTGACTGAAGACAGGTTCCAAATTCTTATTACTGAATTATTATAAGGGCGGCATGATGAGACACTGGTTTGCATGTCCGCCTCACAGTGCAGAGGTTGTGGGTTCGACTCCGGCTCCAGCCTTCCTGTGTGGAGTTCTTTCCATGAACACTCTCTTTCAACGCTGTCAAATCTATAATTCCTTTCGACTTCATTATCGTTTGAACTGAGTAAGGAGCATGTCTGTCCTTTGTGAGTCACCACAATTCCATAATTTAAAATAGTACAATAAACGTTTTATATGTAATATTTATCTTGATGTTGTCATGCGTGGGCGCCACCGGCCACTCGATCACGCCCCCTTATCACCGTCACCTAGCACTGGCTCATTGGGAGCGCCATATTAGCGCGGCCAGCGCAACACCCTTTGTCAGCTTGTCTTGTGATGTCCTTGTACGCACCGGTCCCAGTAAGCCTGACTCCCCGATTCCTTGTGATTTGGTCCCTGATGTGTCTGTTTTGTCCAACCTTTTCAGTCAGCAGTTATCCTCCTCAGTAGCCGTCTATCTGCAGTCCGTCCACGCCAGCGAGAAGCCCAGTCGAGCACTCCATCCCCTGGCTTGCCATCCGGCCATCGACGCCAGACGAGTTCAGCCTCGCCCGTTCGCCTCTCCAACCCTCCACTGATCCCTTTCCCCTTCACAATAAAATCTGTCACGTCCGATTCGTTACAGATGTTTTTTTCTTTGTTTGCTTTTTTGCTCTGAGAATTTAAGTAATAGTGTGACGTAGAATGACGATATTGTGGATCTATTCATTCTTCACGATACCATTATTGCCAACGCCTATCATGCAAGATGAAACCTGGCCAGTTATTTGTGCTTGGGAGAATGTTGATTTCATTTTCATGTAAGATGGAGCTCCTTTTTTGGTTTTGTTATTCATAAATTAGTCTCCCTTCTGTGTAGAAAATGTATTGGATCTGCAGAGAAAAAATCCTTGTTCTGTAGAAAGCAATTTGATTTGCTGCAAGCATTGAAAATTACCTAAAATTACCTAAAATTACCCAAAATTACCTAAAATGACAAGTTATATAGCAAATTTGCATTATAATGAAGGCAGAATAGTTTTAATTATTGTCAGTATATAGTTATTTCCTTTCTGTTCAGTCTTTGTTGGGTCATAATCCTATGGCCTATGTGTTGTGTTCTTTGTGCTATGCTATGCTATGCTACGCTACGCTATGTTACTTATCTGGCAATGTTTCCACCAGACATGAAAATACCCAGGTAGATAATTCTGCCGAACTGTTTGGTGCCATAAAGCAACTCTCCAACAATGTACGTGCTCTGAAACCACAAATTGCTAAACAAGTGCATAATGTGAGCCATCCCAGACAGGATCGTGCTCCCCACAGTGATATTCTTAATGATAGTAATCCCAAACGTAGTTAGAACCATCCAGACACTAGTGCCCACAGCAGAGGGAAATACCAATGCTCACCATGCATGGCTCCTGTCCGAGATGCCCGTTCCTATTCACCCACCTATCACCCGGCCGTGGTTCCCCTGTTGACAGCTCCTTTGAATTGCAATGCTATCATTGTGACATCACTCCTTGGCGTGCCTGATGTTGGCAGTTTATTGGTGTGATGGGTCTGGCCAGGGTTTGTTGGTCACTCGCACTGTGGCTTCAATTCAGGTTGGCTTGACTTACGTTAGAATCATGAATTCAACTACCTCAGACTTTCAAGTGGCCTGTGACACAAAACTTGGTGATTTTTATCCCATGGGCCAAGACAGTGACAATGACTACTGCATAGTTGAACCAAATGTAGATGCAGTCACTGCCCAGATTGAATCCACTAAGCAGTTAGTGCCAGATACTAATCGAGAGCAGTGGTCCCCAATCACCGGGCCGTGGACTGGTACCGGTCCGTGGGTAACTTGGCACAGGGCCGCCAAGCCGCACAGAAAAAAAATAAAATAAAATATAAATATATATTTTTTTTATGGACGATCAATTTATTCAGGTCAAGACGCTCGTCCCGGTCATGTGACATGTTTTATTTTTATGTGGTTTATATTAGGTTTTATGCCAGTCGTATCATTTCATTTCATTGTATTTATATATTTATTATAAATGTATTATCTATTTATATAAATGTATTATTTATTTATATAAAGGCCGGTCCACGAAAATATTTCTGACATGTACTCGGTCCGTGGTGCAAAAAAGGTTGGGGACCACTGATCTAGAGGATTCCACTTTAACTACTGATCAGAAACAGAAGATCCAAACTTTACTGTTGTACTACTGTGACGTGTTTATCCGCCAGGACTATAAATGCACTGACTTAATTAAACACAGCATCAGGTATAGCTTCGTGATACTGCCTATGCAAGCCACACATTGAGTCCCTCAGAGAAAAACAATCGTCTACCTTTGATCGTGAGCTGTTTGCTGTTGTTTGGTCCGTGAGGCATTTCAAACATTTTCTTTCAGGCAGATCTTTTATGATCACTGTCCACAAGCCACTTGCTCAGCCTAAATAAAGCTGCAGTTAATAATAGTCCTACAGGCAGACAGGGCATATGAATTCTTGAGCTGGATGTCTATGATTATTCTATCACACATCTGCAATGTAAGCAACATGCAAATGCGATGCCAGCACAGAAAGACTTGACCCAACCAAGTCATGTGTTTAGGTAGCTGTCACTGACAGAGACTGATAGGGACACCGACACTAAGGGCCATTTCTCCCAAGACTCAGAACAGCTGAAGAAACAATAACAAGGGGATGAATGCCTATGTACAGTAATTTCATGGGTAAAAGACAGTAGTAATGTGTAAAGGCAAGCTTGGTAAGCTGAGGAATTCCTCCCCTGCATTGTGAAAGCAGTCGCATGTTTCCGAACATTACTATTAGACAGGATTCTCTGCAGGGAGTCAAAACAAAGCCCTCAGTCTCCTGTGAACCTTCAGTTTGAAAGACCAACTTGCTAAGTACGTTGAACAATCTGATGGTGAATGGAATAAGTTCCTCCCACAAGTTGAACTTGCGTACAACTTTAGTGTACATGCCAGCACAAGTTTTTCTCCATTCTTTCTTGTGCATGGCAGGGAGTCGAATTTGCCACTGGACATCGTATTGGATTGTATTCCAAGTATGACATCGCCTACACCAGGTACACCTGCGGTTTATGCCTCTCACTTGGTGTCTCGTTTGTCAGATGCGTTTGCTGCTCGTAACTAGACAGTAAATTGCGTGAAAAGTCTCAATACAACAAGAAGGTTGCACACAAGCCAGGGGATCTTGATCAAAATTAATAAACTAGCTCCCCAAAAGAAAAGGCTGTTTTTCATTTGAAAGCAGATGGCACAAGATGGAGAGCTTGGTGTGACCTATGAGATCACTGATCCAAGGAAAACACATTCACGGACTTGTGCATCACGATAGACTCAGAGCTTTCGAAGGTGCGTTGCAATCTGTTGAGGGTAGGGATAAGGCAATTTCACATGGGCTGGACACTGTTCCATCTCTTTTTCCCCTTACTGCTTTGTCAGGGACTCTACCTTATTGTCTTTCTACACAGGGTTGGACAGTCTAATGCTGCACCTGCAGCCTCTCCCGTTGCCCATCCTTTTGTGTCTCGCACTGGTCGCAGGATTTGTAGTCCACGGAGGTTCAGGAATTTTGTTACTTGATATGTTCTTGCTAATGGCTCCATGCTGCGTTTTGTTACTAATAGCATGTTGCTCTGCTACTTTCTTTTTTTACTTTCTCTGACATCGATGCTAATTATCTTCTTTGTCACATTGCTAATTGCAGATGTTATGCAAGTTGATTCACACATTATACTTTCATGGTTGTGTTTTATTTGAAAAGTGGACATTACATTTGATAGCAGGGGAAGACTGTAACACATGATTTGGAAGCCAATTGGTATTTTGATTTTTGTATATTAATTGTGGGATTATAAATTATTTTGTATTAGTATTATTTTCTAAGATGTAATAATGTACAGATTTATGTTTTATCCTACTTGCAATTTTTGTTTGTGAATTGCTCTGCTACGCCCTTTTCGTGTTGGATAAGTAATTATTGGATAAATAAAGATAAATAAACGGAGGGAACGTGAGCGCACTGTTGTTTGTAAAGAAAGAATAAAGATGCAGCAAATCATACTCCTGCTGTCTTGGTAATCTTTCACAAAGAAGGCACCAGAAAGATACATCCCTGAGTCCAAATTGCAATCCACCATATACAGGCCCCTAGGACAAGGTACAACAACATTCCAGGATTACAGTAACAACTGAGATAATGCAAGAAAAAATCTTAAAATGGTAAATCAAGATAACCACTATGCCACCACGTGCTGCGAAGGACTACTTCAACTTAAAGGCTTACTAAGGCAGTTTTTGACATTTGGCTGCTTGCTCAACTCCACTGTCTTTTAATTTTAATTAACCCTAACCCTAAATTTATTTTCAAAACAAAGGTTGTACACGGTATTGTCCATTTTGTAATAGTTCAACATACACTGCTCAAAAAAATTAAAGGAACACTTTGAAAACACATCAGATTTCAATGGTGAAATTATTTTGGGGGGATATCTATACTGATATGGACAGTTTAATGTCTCAGGAACAAAAGGATGCCACATCTTTTGATGGAAATAAAAGTTTTCAGCCTACGGAGGGCTCAGTATATACACACCCCAAAAATCAAAGTGAAAAAATGATATGGCAGGCTTGTCCATTTTGCCTAAATTCAATTTCTGCAACTCAAAATTCTTTTCAATATCTTGTGTGGCCCCCACGAGCTTGTATGCATGCTTGACAGCGTCGCGGCATGCTCCTAATGAGATGACGGATGGTGTCTTGTGAGATGTCCTCCCAGATGTCAAACTCCTTTCCTCTGGGGCCGAATCCCTACATGTTTTCCAAGTTTCCCTCGTTAAACACACCTGATTCAATTAATCAGGCTCCTGTAGAAAGTGAGGACGAACTGGTCATTTGAATCAGGTGTGTTTAACGAGGGAAACTTGGAAAACATGTAGGGATTCGGCCCCCGAGGAAAGGAGTTTGACACCCCTGGCTCCTGTAAAGTCTGAGGAGCAACCTGGACCGAAACATTATGTCCCAGAGGTGTTCTATCGGGTTTAGATCAGGTGATCGTGAGGGCCATTCAATTGTGTCAATGCCTTCATCCTCCAGATATTGTCTGCATACTCTTGCCACAATAGGTCGGGCATTGTTGTGGATCAGGAGGAACCCAGGACCTACTGCACCAGCGTAGGGTCTGACAATGGGTGCAAGGATTTCATCCCGATACCTAATGGCAGTCAGACTGCCGTTCTCTAGCCTGTAGAGGTCTGTTCGTCCCTCCATGGAAATGCCTCCCCAGACCATCACTGACCCACCACCAAACCGGTCATGCTGAATGATGTTGCAGGCAGCATAGCGCTCTCCTTGGCTTCTCCAGACCCTTTCACGTCTATCAAAAAGCGGCGGATGCTAATAGGGCCAAGGCTGAATTGAACTTTAGTGATACGTGTAGTGGGGCATTTTTTTAGCATTTTATCGGTGGCAGATCGTGGCAGAGTTGTTACGGTGCAACTTTGACCATGGTGAAGAGTTGTTGTGCCATAGGATGTGCCTATCACTTCCAAAAAGGCGATACCAAGAAGCTGTATCGGTTCCCTGCGGACCAGACCGGAAAGGATAGCTGGGTGGCGGCGCTTCGTAGGGCGGAACATGGCCGCAACAACTCCAAGCTTTGGAAGCCAACTATCCATTCTTACATCTGCTCAAATCACTTTGTGGGAAGTACGTAACTTTGTTTTATTGACGTCAACATTCATCTGTGAGGTATACTGGATGTAGTGCTATAAGGTACACATCCACCATCAGAGGACGCTGGCATGAGTGCCTCTCATAACATTTGAAATGTACTCTTTATTTATTTTAATATATGTGATGTTTGTTTTTTACCCTGTGGGCCAAGAGCCTGTAATAAAGTTTATTATTATTGCTCAGATATTCCCTTTTTCTTGCTGCTACTCGGCCATGACCTAAGGAATGCATAATTACACAGCTTCATTACAGTATGTTTGTCCAATTGCTAGTTTCTAATAATTAAATTGTTCACATATCTACAATTATAATATAGTATTATATTATATTATATTATATTATGTACTGCCATGGCTGGCATCTTCTCCGTTTCGCTCCACTGGCTGTGACTCAACGGAATGGACATAACCAGCAGTCAGGTAGCAATATCGTTGCAAACGCTTGTAGGCTCTCAGGTCTTCCTTGGTATATTGACTTGAACAATCTATCAAATAGTTGTAAATGTCTGGATATGTTACTGGCGGAAAAGTCGCCTTATCAGAGGACCAAACGCTTGCTGTCCCAGCTCCTGCTACGTTTGAGCTGGTGGCGTTCTTACTTGGTTTCCACACCGGATCAACACAAATGTTATATTTTTTCAACTTTTCAATGTATCTCTTGTGGCTTTCTTGGTCCAACTGGACGAAATAATCACTCACGACACCCACCCAGGCCGCCATCCTCATGAGTCTAGTGGCAGCGGACGAGGCTTTTTGCCACCCAAACAATAATGGCCGCCCCGATCTGTGATGTCAGTGCCTATCCTCTGTTACTATGCAAAAATGAAGACTATAAGTATATACAACAAGAAGTCCCATACAAATTGGACTATCTCCAGGACCTTGCTAGGCACCATGTACAGGAAGTGAGTGGATGATGACATGGATGAGCTTCTTGACAAAAGAGTCAGTGAGGGATGAGTGGAGTCCAAAAATGTTTTTAAGGTGAAAGGCTGACTTGTTGGAAAATTGATAAGGGATTGGGTTGATGGGTTTAAATTCAGAATCATCCCCACGTTGCTGACTGCTGCACGAAGCACCCTTCATTGTAAATGGAGATATCTCGTGTCATCGTGGTATAAAAGCTAAACACATGTCAAAATTGTCAAACAGTATAATGTGTAAGGGAGAGAGCAGTTGAATCAGACATTGGGTACCTTGTTGGGAAATGGTGATTGAAGAGACCCAGGATCTTGGCATCTCAAAGACACGGTCCTCCTCTTCTTCTTCGTCCTCCTTCAGACAAAAACGTTCACAATGTCTCTCTGACTCTCCATCTACTTCATGTTATATTTAAAAAATATTGTCTTTGTGTTTTGTTGTTTTTGAGTGTCACATTCAGATGTCTGTCTTTGCTCACGCATGCATGCTGAAGGAATAGTATTGGGGTTTTTTTACATTTAAAGGATTTATGTTTGCTATACAGTTGCCATTTAAGATAAATAAAAATAACCAAAGTAACAGTGTAATGGTGTTTGCTATAATCACTTTCATTTAATGCTAAGGGCTGAGGTGTCGGTGAGGGTTTAAAGTGCGAATATGACTGCAGAGTGACTGCAGGTGGTGGGTGGTTGCAAAAGCTAGTGTGAGTGAACACACTGCGCCCGACAGATGTAGGAGGATGTGACCGCACAACCGAAAGCGAAATCTTCACCCAGATGGCCCCACGGAGATGAGACAAATTTTTATTTAGCAATGCAGACTTAGACTTAGACTTAGACAAACTTTATTGTCATTTTGTCAACACTAGGTGTACACAAAATGAAATTTCGTTGCATACGGCTTTCAACAATGTAGTGGTATTTCGGCTGGTTAAAAAGTGACATTCTATATAAAAATATGAAATAAGATAATTATAAAGTACAAAGTGCAGCAGTGATAAAGTATGTAAACAGTGCAGGAGACAAAAGCAGTATTTACAAGTGTGCAGAGGAATGCTACGTTTGAATGTTCAACAGTCTGACGACAGCAGGGAAAAAACTATTGCAGAACCTGGTGGACCTGCAGCGGATGCTGCGAAACCTCTTCCCAGAGGGCAGCAGGGAGAACAGTCCATGGTGGGGGTGTGATGGGTCACTGATAATATTACGGGCTCGGGACACGCAGCGCTGGGATGACAAGTCCTGAATGGAGGGAAGAGGAGCCCCGATGATCCTCTCTGCTGTCCTCACCACTCTGCTCAGGTTCTTCCAATCGGAGGCGCTGCAACCTCCACACCACACCGAGAGACAGCTTGTCAGAATGCTCTCTATGGTGCTTCGGTAGAACGTCCTCATGATGGGTGGGGGCAGGTGGGCTCTCCTCATCCTCCGCAGGAAGTACAAGCGCTTCTGTGCCCTCTTGACCAGTGTTGTGGTGTTCACAGTCCAGGTGAGGTCGTCTGTGATGTGGACTCCCAGGAATTTAGTGCTGGTCCTTCTCGCAAATCAGCCTCACACACAAATCAGCCATGTCTAGAACAGCCATACACTAATGAGGCACAACCTTTTACCGAATTTTCCGCACAAGGCGCTTCGGGTTGAAAGGTGCAGACTCAATTGCGGGGGCTTTTCTGTACTTAATCCACACACAGGGCACACCGCATTATTGGCTGCATGCATACATAACTTACTGTAAACAGAAAGAAAAACGTCATGGAAGCAAGACTGTGCGTTCGGTTGTATGAGTTCAGTAGTTTATTCTACTATTTAACCATGTACTATACTGTACTCACATTATTGTTAATCGATATTCATACGCAAGTCTACCAAAGTCCTCACCTTTTGTATCCGAATTAAACAGCTGGGCAAGTTTGCCATTAAACATGCCAAGTTTCCGCTCGTCATTTTCTGTGTCAAACTCGTCACGTTGCTCTTCGGCAGTAATCCCGGCTTTCCGGAAAGCTTGAATTCTGCCTCGTAAGCATGTCTCTTTGTCGATGGCAATTTAGAGAGTTTATTTATTAATGGCGGCGGAGGGACGTACAGTCCTCTGATTGGTTTACCGCCCTGATCAACGGAAAACGTAATGGCTTCTGATTAGTTCATCGGGTCCACATATTATGCCCACATATTGTGTGGTGGCAGCCACAAAACAATATATATATGGATATAGACACACAACAATATATATATAGATATTGGAATTCGGTCCACACAAAAGGCGCACCTTATTAAAAGGCGCACCTCCGGTTTTTGAGAAAATTAAAGTCTTAAGTGCATCTTATGAGGCGAAAATACGGGACTTGAATTAATGAGCATGGTTTGGAATTTAATTAAATCCAGGGCTTGATTGCCAATACTGGGGACTCTTGTGCAAGTGGAGCTTTTCCTGGTCAGAGTGGTCATAGTGCTAATGTTTACATGCGGTCATAAAATAAAAAGGTTTGTCTTTGAAAAATAAAGTCAAATGTTGAAAAAAGCCTTATTTATTTACTGAATATAGTTTGAGAGGAACTGAGTTAATGATGGGCTATTTATTTATAAATGTAACCATATTTGAAGACAAAATCAATCTTGTATGGGAAAAGCATTGAAAACAACAATAACCAAAGAATTGCTTGTTAACTGTCAGAGACAGCTGTGTGAGATTACATGATAAACGTGGTGATGATGATATACGTGTTCATTTATGAGCCACACACGCATGCGCACACACACACACACACACACACACACACACACAAACACACGCACACATACATACCCAAGTCATGCCCATCATTTTCATCTCTTTCCTCTTGAGGAGGTTGATGCTCAGTTGTCTTTTACTGGTGACACCAAACAAGATGGGCTCCCACAATTTGATGTCATGCAGGTCATACACCAGCTCCTGAACACACACACACACACACACACACACACACACACACACACACACACACACACACACACACGCACACTAACATTTTTTAATTTAAATGTTAATTTATGCTGAACTTAGTTTCACACTTGTACACTGGATAAGCCTACACCTCTGTTCAAATTAATTTTTAATGATTTTAGAATACAGTAGAACCTCTGACTTCGACGGTCTCCAAGTTCTAACAAATCGGAGTTCGAACCAAAAATTCGAAGCTTTTGAACCCCCGAAACCAAACAAAACACTGGACTCCGAACAGCCTTCCGAGCCAGGTCAAGGCTAGCCGATGGCGTCTTCGCATCCACGAGCGTTCCCGAAGCAACGTTCAGTTCGACTCAACAGCTTAAAGTGCGTCTCGAGTGCTTAAAGCTCCCGGAACAAAAATACTGAAAAGGGTGACGCAACCAGATGTCATCAACAATAGCCCAGTGCCCTCTAGTGGCCGGAAGAAACCTCTACAGTAAATGCAGCACCTCCATTTTCTTTGTTAAGAGCCAAATCGGCTGCCTTTAACTTAAAAACGGCATCAAATGCATTTCTTTTGTCCCCCATAATGAGGGGTTGTGTATAAAAGCTTCATTTCTCCATTAATGTACATCTTGATGTCGGTCTGTCTCTTGTTCATGTCAATTGTGCGCCACTATCTGCCTAGCATACTGACATGCAATCAACACACCACTCTTCTCCCCAGTGACCACGCCCGGACTGACCATAGGGAGAACCGGGAGTATTCCCGAAGCGCCGGCCTAGGATTGGCCTGCTGGCCTAAGTCTCTCTGTTTTTCCAAGATATTTATAGGTCTGCACTACCTCCACACAGACTCCATTCATAGTCACTGGGTCAGGACGAAGTCTGGGCCTCCTGAAATCCACCACCATTTCCCTGGACTTGGCGGCCCTCTCTTCCACCAAAACATTCAACACGGGGTGTGGACTGATTCCGGTTCTCTACACCTCCAACTACAGACCGGCCCACAACATCTTTGTGAAGTTTGCCGACTACTTGACAGTGTTGGGGTTGATCTCAGGGGGAGGCGAGTCAGCCTACAGTAACGAGGTCCTGCAGCTGTCTGCAGTGCACTAAAACAAAGGAGATCATTCTGGACTTCGGGTAGTCCAAAACACTCCCCTCCCCCTCACCATCAATGGCGACTCAGTAGAGAGAGTTACATCCTCCACCTTCATGGGCACCACCATTTCTGCTGACCTATACTGGTCGGCCAACACCAAGGCTGTCCTCAAGAAGGTGTTTGGTTCAGTGTGTGGGTTGTATGGTACATGTTTCCATGATACCAGACTTTTCCAGGGTGGCCTTCAGGTTTTTGGATGTTTAATGTGTTTTTTTCAACCATTTGTACCAAACTTCAAAGACTTCAGTCTTGTATTTGCAAATTATCGTACTTCAAAGCAAGCTTCGCACACTCTCTTAGGGCAGTGGTCCAGTGGCCGATCTTTTTTTTTTTTTTTTTGCACCATTTTTTTGGAGCAACATGAAGATAACCATTTCATTGGTGGCTCTAATGAAGCGTTTGGCCATCGTGAAGCGAATGTAGACTTGGTACTGGTAGCACCGGAGTCAGTTGAATCAAATCAGACACCCACCACAACGATGATTCATACGGTCCACAATGATGATTCATACGGTCCACAACGCTCCGTGTGGTTCAACTTCAAAATAAAAGCGCAAAATGGAGGACTATTCATGGATACCAATGCCTCGCTTATCTCGTTACATTTAGGAAATTAAATGTGTTTCCACGGTCTCAATGGGAGACAAGGCACATAGCTGCCACTCTCAACAGGCTCTTATGTCATAAATATAAATTGAAGCCCCTTTCTATAGCTATGCCTCTTTCTAAGGTTACACCCCTTTCTTGCAGTCTCTACACAGATTTTTGGTGTGACATATTTAAGTGGTATTCAGTGGTGTATGGCGTTATGTTTGAACCCAAACTAGAGGATGTACTATTTAGGATATCTTTTTTCCAAGTTACAATGTCTCCATGCAGTCTCCAGGTTATGTATGGAATTGTAATTGGAGACAAAATAATATTAAGAATGTGGAAGCCAGACACTGTGACCTAGACAACTGAACTTACTGGCATACTACACCTGGAGAAAGTGCGATACTATGGTATGATCAGAGACTCTACAATGGGGGAGGGATACTCGCCAAATTGCCGAGGGCTCCAAGCTGTAAGGAGCGCCCAGAATATTGGTGACATTGGCCCTTTTGTCAATGACAAAATGACTGAACTTTTAGACATGCAACATCAATTCATTGGAGAAAAAAAACAGGGCCCCTACTAGCTGTCACTGCCTAGTTGCAGGGTTCGGCAAACCTTTTGACTTGTGGGCCGAATTGGGTTCTGAATTTTGACCGGGGGATCGAACCAGAAGGAGCTGTGAAGTAATATAAACAACGTGTAAAGGTCATTGCATAAAAGGTTTTGGTCTTTAGTATGTAGTAAAGCATGGATATCCAAAAAAAGCTTTTTGAAAACAAATGCATTTTTTAACAGCATTAAAAAAATATTTTACATGTTTATATTGCTTCACACAAACACTACATCCATCTGCTCCTGGTTTGGCACCCCGGTCAAAATTTAGAACCCAATTCGGCCCGCAAGTCAAAAAGTTTGCCCACCCCTGGTCTAGAGTAAAATTTGTTGTGGCAATTCTTAAGCTAGAGCCGAGGTGCTGGTCCGTTAGCCTAGATCTGTGACGGGCTTTGTTGACGTTCATGTGGCTGAACGTCTGCTCACACACATAGGTTGAGTCAAATTGTCCACTCTTTTTTTAACACTCGGCACTCAGTGTCCATCTTTCTTTTGCTTGGGCCACTCATTTTAATGGAAAGATTCCAGGGGAGGGCGGCTCGGTGGAGCACTGGTTAGCACGCCTCACAGTTAGGAGAGTGCGGGTTCGATTCCACCTCCGGCCCTCCCTGTGTGGAGTTTGCATGTTCTCCCCGTGCCCGCATGAATTTCTCCGGGCACTCCGGTTTCCTCCCACATCCCAGAAAACATGCATGGTTGGCTGATTGAGCACTCCAAATTGCCCCTAGGTGTGACAGTGAGTGCGGATGGTTGTTTGTCTCTGTGTGCCCTGCGATTGGCTGGCAACCGGTTCAGGGTGTCCCCTGCCTACTGCCCGATGACGGCTGGGATAGGCTCCAGCACACCCGCGACCCCCGTGGGGACAAAGCGGGACAGAAAATGGATGGATAGATGGGTGGATTCCAGTGGAAGGTTTGTGGGTGGCTTTGGCGTAAAACTGTATTTGAAAGCTCAGCACGCGAATTTCGAGAATGCTGACGTCACAGCCCACGCATTCATTTATCGCGGCTTCAGTACATCGCGAATTCCCCCCCCCCAAAGAAAATTCAAAAATCCAAAATAAAAATTCTAAATTGAGGAATTATGGCATGAAAATTGCCCGCACGCCAGCAGAAGGCAGGGAGTGCCCACACAATTGCAGAACGTACACTTGTACCTTGTTATATAAAAAGTTGTTAGAATCGTAAGAGTTCTAAAAACATACGTATTTACTAGGGGTGTAACGATTCATCGATACACATCGATTAATCGATATAATGCTCTACGATTTATTGGCATCGATTCCTAACGTAAACATCGATTTATATCGCCGTGTTTGACCTCGGACATTAGACGCGACTTTATTTTGAAATCCAGTTCATTGTCGCTTGCTTCCTCTTTCCGGGAGCAGTACGCGGTGTGTTGTGTTGTGAGCAGAGCAGGCACGTGAAAGGGGAGCCGACAACTACGCGGCTCCTGGGCTGGTGCTATGGCTAGTGTCCAAGAAGACGAGGAAATTCGCTCCCCTTTGGGCTTCAAGTCATTCGTTTGGAAGCACTTTGGATTCCAAAGAAAAGATGGCTCAACGGACAATTAAAATTATTGTAAATAAATAGTTCAGTAATGCACTTTAACGTTAATGGTATTACAAAAAAAGAAAGAATATTCATTTTTCTTTACTTATATGAGAAAAAATATAGGAATTTGATAAAGTTCAGTGTTAAAATAAGCACTTTGTATACTACAATACTCTTGTAATTTCCTAAATAAAGAGTTTGCAGTACCTTGTTGATTTTGCGTATGAATTGTTATAAATCAGGATATTGTTCTATATTTTTTATTTAAAAAAAAAACAAAAAAAAAAACCAAATCGATCGTGGAGCACTATATCGTGATGTATCGTGAATGAATCACAGCAGGCTTTAAGATATCGGCAAATGTCGTATCGTGGTTCTTTGTATCGATATGATATCGTATCGTGACAAAACCCGCGATTTACACCCCTAGTATTTACAGTATTGTACCTTGTTATAAATTTTTTTATAATAATAACAAAAGTTCTAAAAACATATTTACAGTATGTACACTTGTAGCTTGTTATAAAAAAGTTGTTATAATAATAAGAGTTCTAAAATATATTTACCGTAATTTTCGGACTAAAAGTTTCAAAAAAAAAAATATTTGAATTTCAAGTGACGTCAGCAGCACGACGCGGCGTGGCGGTTGTTTACAAAAAGGACAAAGATTGATCACGGGATGACGAAGATGACGAAGGGCCCCACGTACTACCGGCATCATTAGCGGCTTTGTTTCGAAGTGACACGGAGGACGAAGAGTTTGAAGGATTTAAGGATTTGGAGTGACACAGAAGGTTTGAAAAACTATTATGGCTTTTACGCACGCCCGGTCCTACTCTACGGAGCTTTCTTTCACCTCCGTGGATAGAAGTCGGGGGCCGGCGCTCGGCCGGGTGGCTGTCCAGGGACGGTGGATGGGGCTCGGACATGGCTTTTACGCACGGCCGGTCCTACTCTACGGAGCTCTCTTTCACCTCCGTGGATAGAAGTTGGGGGCCGGCGCTCGGCCGAGTGGCTGTCCGGGGACGGTGGATGGGCCTCGGTCATGGCTTTTACGCACGCCCGGTCCTATTCTATGGATCTCTCTTCCACCTCCGTGGCTGGAAGTCCACGCCGCCACACGCCTGGAAGTTTGTTTTGTTAAATAAAGAGCCGTTTACCAAACCCACGTCTTTCCTTGTACTTTGTTAACGCTACAACCTAGTTATATACTAGATCTGTGGAATAACGACGAGGCTGACGTCAGGGCGCACGCGCGGCGTTGTTGACAAAGGACGAGGAATTTGATCGATGAATTTAATGATTTAGAGTGCACAGATGGTTTGATAATATTATTGCTTGTATAATAGTTATTTGATATCTAATTTATATATCGTTATATGGGCCTGTGGAATATTTTGAAGTGCAAGCGCCGTCAGCGGCGCGCACCCATTGTTGACAAAGGACGATCGATGGATTTAATGAATTGGAGTGACACAGATGGTTTTATAAACGTGTTATTTATGTAATAGTTTTTTTTTAATAACTCTGAACGTTACGTCAGGCCCGTTCTCAGCTCTTCGTTTGTGTTTATGTCATGTTAGCATACCTATCGTTTAGCCTGTTGTTGCTCGTTCATGTCTGTTCTTGGTGTTGGATTTTGTCGAATAAACTTCCCCCCCAAAATGCGACCTATGCTCCGGAGCGACTTATATATGTTTTTTTTCACGTTATTGTGCATTTTATGGCTAATGCGACCTATATTCCGGAGCAACTTAGTCCGGAAATTACGGTATGTATACTTTAGCTACATCAACATATGCTATACACACACACACGCACACAAACACACATGCACGCACGCATGCACGCACGCACACACACCCACACGCACACACACACACACAGCCAACCTCCACAGGGAATATAACAAGCTACAGCTTCTCGGCACTCGGCTACTAGGTCGGTGTATTTTTCCCTCTTTCTTTCAGAGGCATCCTCCAGTCCTCCCTCCCAGGGGACAGTTAATTCTGCCAAGATCGCAGTCTTAACTGCAGGGGACCACAGGATGACATCTGGCCTCAGAGAGGTGGTGACAATCTCTGGTGGGAACTTGAGCTGCCAATCAAGATCCACCCTTCCAGCTGCATCCGGGTGTTAGCAGGGGTGATCTCTTTCTCTGGCTGAAGGTCTGAGCACCGGCCTCTTGACCAACAAAGTGGATGAATGTGTGTGTCTTGAAAGGAGGGTGTTTGGCTCCATCTATTCTCTGCACTTCAAGGACTTCTGCCAGATCATGCCTGTCATGAACAAGTGGAGCAGGGCGACCAAATGCAGCTTGGATCAGGGTTTATTGAAGGGAAGGGAAGGGAAGTGGACGAACACAGACACAGGCGGGATAGAGACTCACGGCCAGAAGACAGGCAAACAGAAGTCCACTCGGACACGGAACAGAATCTGACCGTGAGCCTCCACACAAGACCGGGGGTGAAACGGGATGAGCAGGACAGGAACACTAGGCGCAGACACAGACGGGAGACAGCAGTAGACAGCGACGACAAGAAACACACGGCAGGGTTTAAATACATCAGATAACAAGAGGGAGCAGATGACAGACATTACGATAACGAAGGGGTATGGTGAGGGAAGTTGCCGGCCGAGCGTGCTCTGGCACGGGCGTGACAATGCCGCCACCTATAGAGTAATCCCTCGCTAGATCGCGATTCGTTTATCGCGGTTTCAATAAATCGTGGATTTGTTTTCCACAAAAACCAATCCAAATTTCAAAATAAAAATTCTAAACTGAGGAATTACGGCACGAAAGTTACCCGCACGCCAGCAGAAGGCAGGGAGCGCCCACACAATTGCAGTACGTACACTTGTACCTTGTTATAAAAAAAGTTGGTATAATAATGAGTTCTAAAAACATATTTACAGTATTGTACCTTGTTATACATTTTTTTATAATAAGAGTTCTAAAAACATATTTACAGTATGCACACTTGTATCTTGTTATAAAAAAGTTGTTATAATAATAATAAAAGAGTTCTAAAAACATATTTACAGTATGTATACTTTAGCTACATCTACGTGTGTCACACACGCACACACACACGCACGCACGCACACGCACGCACGCGCACGCACGCACGCACACGCACGCACACGCACGCACGCACGCACACACACACACGTGTATCATATTTATATTTATATTATTTATACATTATTTTCTATGTCATTTATACTATTAATATAGTATTTACATGTTTGAAACTATTATTTAATCTTCTAATGATAACATAAGCATTTATACAGTTTAATATACATTTATTGATACACAAAAATGTATGTATGTTAAAAATGAGAGGGTGACACTACTTCGTGGATTTTCACCTATTGCGGGTAGTCTTGGAACCAATTATCCGCGATAAACGAGGGTTTACTGTTCTTTCACTGATTCTTCATGATGATGTACGTATTTGGTCAGAATGTTTGCCGTTTGATGTGATTTCACCAGATAAAAGAAACATATTTTATTAAATCTGACCTGCAGGCACTGAAGTGATGGAACCTGTTATTCATAATAACAGTGTCGTATTTAGTGAGAATCACTGATACTAGTTTTTTGGTGAAATATATTTTTTAATACTGTTAATAAATGCATTTGTTTTCAAAAAGCGTTGTTTGAATATCCATGCTTTACTACCTACTAAAGGCCAAAACCTTTTATGCAATGACCTTCACATGTCGTTTATATTACTTCACTCAAACACTACAAACAGCTGCTCCTGGTTTGGCCCCCCGGTCAAAATTTAGAACCCAATTTGGCCCGCAAGTCAAAAGGTTTGCCCACCCCCGCCTTAGGCATTCCCATGCTACCCACAAGGCAGTGAGGATCGCTCGCAGGTAGTATCACCTGTCACCGTCACTATCACCTGGTAGCAGAGAAGCTCTGAGCTGACTGTCAAAGTCAGCTGGGATAGCCTCTTGTTTATCCATCATTGTACAAGTGCTACAGAACATGCATGGAAGGATGAAAACAAACACATTTTATGGCTTTCGCTTGATTGTGGCACTTTTCCAGTGCTTTCCAGTAAAAAAAGAATAGTCAAAATGATGGAGTCTTGAAAACTATTTTGGACTTTGTATACCCATTCAAAATGATTGAATTGCAGTCATAAAGGTTTTTGACACTCACAGCACAGCCGTCCTTGCAGTCCTGCATGTTGACGTAGTAGTTGAGGTTGTTCCACACACTCTCTACACCCAGAAAATGCTCATACGTGGTGCTGTAGCTTCTTCCGGTCATTGGGTCAACAAAGAAATTGTCCTCGACGCTGCGGCACCCAGCCAACACAAGGACCCAACAGTGAACCCGCAAACCCTGCAGGGGGTCATCAGGTGGCTGCAGAACCTCCTGCTTGGGTCAAACATTGTTAGCACACAAGCTAAGTGACACTGAAATCTGTTTTTATTTTACCTCTTGTTGCTTGGCTTTGGCGTCTGCCTCTTCCTGTTTCTTCTTGGCCTGTTGTATCAAGAAACGACTCTTTGGCTCACGTTGAAATCTCACTGCAGGCTCACTATCAACCGGCAAGTCAGAAGCTGCGGCCTGCACCACACCAACAAGAACTTGTATGATTATGCACTAACACTGATCGGCCAACTTTCCTACCTTTTCCTGGGTGTCCAACAAAGGGCAGTCTTGCAGTCTTTGGTCGAGCAGACACATCTCTTTGCAAGCGTAGCCACTAACACAGTAAGCGTCATAGTTGGCACCCAGGAGTAGACTGCACAGTACGGAGGCATACTCGAAACATGTTGCTGTCTGACTTCGCAACACTGAAGTGGAAGAGAACAAGAATCTGGGCTGCACAGACACACACAATTTTACAATGAAAGGGTTCAATGTCCAGTTTTCCGGGGAAATGTTCTCAACACGGCTACTTTTTCCTGATGAGAGGTCTTAACGCTCACACGTTTCACGATGAAAGGGGCTGAACACATTTTCCTTGCTGAGTTTAACAACCAAACTTCCCAGTCCGAGTTCAAAATCGATACATTAAACTCACGGTGTCGTAGAGGGTCGACGCTACAATAATTAATCTGGCCATACTGTCACAAAGGCATGTGCACATTTGGCAAACGTTTGTAAAATGCCAACAGGGAATTTTGAGTAAAATGTTTAGGGAGTTTAGCAAGAGATATTTAAATGTCTGTTATTTTTTGTGCATAGTTTGACAGGGACTACCCGAGGGAAGGAGAGGTGATGACCAGGATGTGGAGATCAGAGAGAATTTTGCCTTAGTTCTTGCAGCATGAAAGTCATCAAGAGTGGGTAGGGGAAACAGTTTATCTTTTTTGGCAATCTTAACTGTCAATTGCAGTCAGATTTGGTCTCAGCCAGAATGTGATGCATGAACACAGGACTGACTCAATGACCGCTGTTGGCGATGTAAAGAACCTTCTCAAAAGCTATTGCGATTGGCCACGCTTCCTCGCCAATTATAGGTCATACATCAATTGCTGGTCCTTTTTCATGATTGAGTTCATGTTAAGGCCGAGATAGACCAATCTACTGTCGGCCAAATGTGACCGATCCCTACCCCCTGTGGTGTTGGACCAACATTTGGCACATCGCAATGGACAAAACCTTTTCTCACAAATGAGGCAGGACAACCAAATGCAACACGGGCTCACACAAAGTTTAAAGAAGACGAGGAGGGCAGGACTGCCAGTAGTGTCACGACTTGTCCCCGGTCGTCCTACTATGTGTCTATGTTGTCATGGTTTCTGTCCGCGTCTCTGTGTATTCGCCCCTCCCCTCCTTTGTCTCCCCACAATCAGTGTAATCACAGTCATCTGCCTGTCGTTACCTGTCGTGTATTTAAGTCCTGTCTGCCTCTGACTCCCCTGTCGGATTGTTCTTGACTTTTGCCTATTTGTCTTTTCTGTTTCTGTTTCTTTGTCTCTGTTTCAGTTAGTTTAGTCTCTGTGTCTGCAAGTCATGTCAGTTTGCCGTTCTTGTTGGTTTGTTCCCATCATCCTCCCTTCCAACTCCCTTTTCCCTCAATAAACCCTGGTCCAAGCTGTATTTGGTCGCCCTGCTCCATTCCTGCACGTGACAGAACAATCCGACCACTTCAGCGACCAGCGCCTGGACCAACCCTCGCCACCAGCTTCCGTAGACGTGATGCCGGACCCACGTGCGCCATCGAGATCCACCTCAGCGTCGCCGGACCCGCGGCCGTCGCCGGACCTCGTTCCAGCGGCGCCGGACTCGTGGCCGCCGTCGGACCTCGTCCCAGCGGCGCTGGACCCGTGACCGCCGTCGGACCTCGTCCCAGCGGTGCCAGAACTGTGGCCGCCGTCGGACCTCGTCCCAGCGGTGCCAGAACTGTGGCCGCCGTCGGAGTGCGTCCCAGCGACATCAGACTCGTTGCCATCGGGCCCCACCCCACCGTCGCCGGACCCGCGGCGTCGCCGGACTTCTTGCCAGGAGTGCCGAACCCGCAATCATCACCCGACCCTGCTCCCACGGCTGCAACATGCTCGACTCCTCCCATTGCGCGCGGCTCCATCTTCCTGTATGCCGCCGTGTGTGCGGCTCTGATTCTTTCCGCTGCACGCGGCTTGCACTTCCGAGTTTCCGCCGAGCGCGGTTCTGTTCCTAAGTTTCCGCCGAGCGCGGTTCTGTTGCCGAGTTTCCGCCGAGGGCGGCTCTGTTTCCGAGTTTCCGCTGAGGGCGGCTCTGTTCCCGAGTTTCCGCTGAGCGGGGTTCTGTTTCCGAGTTTCCACCGAGCGCGGTTCTGTTTCCGCGGCACACGCTTTACAGTCGGACGTTTTCCTTTTTGTTGCTGCCAGCTGGGACTCTGCTACTCAGTTTGACTTTAAAATGTTTACAAAAAAGTTTAAAAATACAAAAAAAGCCTTTAAAAATACAATAAAGTTTTTAAAAATACTATAAAGGTTGATAAAAGTCTTCTGTGGCTATTGTAACAATATATTTTCTCTACATCGTGGATTTTCACCCATCGCGGGTGGTCTTGGAACCAATTATTCACGATAAACGAAGGATCACTGTACCAAAGATAGGACTGTGATTTAAACTTTAGTACTTTTGGTTCAAATTAATGTTATTTCAATGGAGCAGCGTGGATTGGGTCCCCCCCAAGACCCCCGGCGACACTTTAACAGTCAGGTGTAAAACACCAGTCCGACATTGCTTGAGGGCTCCCCTGACGAGCCTTTTCTCTGTTTTTGCATTATTTTTAATTTTTCCAAGAACCTTTCCTGCCAACTCTTTCCATTTTGGTTGGCAAACTGACTGCAGAGCCACCCCAGACCTGCATCCATCAAAAACGACAATCAGTGAGTGCAAATTATCCGGGTACAAATTATTGGTGCTTAAATTGGTTACAGGCGTAAGTTTTCAAAACAAACCCAGAAAAAATTGTCTCCCTTCAGTGTACTGCAGGCAGTAGAATTCCACCACCATTGACTAAAGAATTTTATACTTAATTAATTGATCATTTATTACTTAATTATTTTTAACATAATGACCCCCTTCCCATGAGCTCACCACCTGTGGGAGGGGCCAAAGGGGTCGGGTGCAGTGTAAGCTGGGCGGCGGCCAAAGGCAGGGACCTTGGCGGTCTGATCCCCGGCTGCAGAAGCTGGCTCTTGGGACATGGAATGTCACCTCTCTGGCTGGAAAAGGAGCCTGAGCTGGTGTGCGAGGCAGAAAAGTTCAGACTAGACATAGTCGGACTTGCCTCCACACACAGTTTGGGCTCCGGTACAAGCTCTCGAGAGGGGCTGGACTCTCTTCCACTCTGGAGTTGCCCACGGTGAGAGGCGTCGAGCAGGTGTGGGTATACTCATTGCTCCCCGGCTGGGTGCCTCCACATTGGGGTTTACCCCGGTGAACGAGAGGGTAGCCTCCCTCCGCCTTCGGGTGGGGGGACGGGTCCTGACTGTTGTTTGTGTCTATGCACCAAACAGGAGCTCAGAGTACCCACCCTTCTTGGAGACCCTGGAGGAAGTGCTAGAGAGCGCTTCTTCTGGGGACTCCATCGTTCTGCTGGGTGACTTCAATGCTCACGTGGGCAATGACAGTGAGACCTGGAAGGGCGTGATTGGGAGAAACGCCCCCCCCCGATCTGAACCCGAGCAGTGTTCTATTATTGGACTTCTGTGCTCGACACGGATTTTCTATAATGAACACCATTTTCAAAAATAAGGGTGTCCATGTGTGCACTTGGCACCAGGACACCCTAGGCCGCAGTTCGATGTCGACTTTGTAGTTGTGTCATCGGATTTGCGGCCGCATGTTTTGGACACTCGCGCGAAGAGAGGGGCGGAGCTGTCAACTGGTGGTGGGTTGGTTCCAATGGTGGGGCAAGATGCCGGTCCGACCTGGCAGACCAAAACGCTCTGTGAGGGTCTGCTGGGAACGTCTGGCAGAATCCCCTGTCAGGAAGAGCTTCAACTCCCACCTCCGGCAGAGGCGGGGGACATTGAGTCCGAGTGCACTGTGTTCCGCGCCTCCATTGTTGAGGTGGCCGTAAGGTCGTTGGTGCCTGTCGTGGCGGCAATCCCCGAACCCGCTGGTGGACACCGGCGGTAAGGGATACCGTCAAGCTGAAGAAGGAGTCCTATCGGGCCGTTTTTACCTGTGGGACTCCAGAGGCAGCTGACAGGTCCCGGATGGCCAAGCGGAACACGGCTTCGGCGGTTGCTGAGGCAAAAACCCGGGGGTGGGAGGAGTTTGGCGAGGCCATGGAGAATGACTTCCGGACGGCTTCGAGGAAATTCTGGTCCACCATCCGGCGTCTCAGGAGGGGGAAGCAGTGCAACGTCAACACTGTTTACAGTGGGGATGGCGTGCTGCTGACCTCGACTCGAGACGTCGTGAGTCGGTGGGGAGAATACTTCGAAGACCTCCTCAATTCCACCTACTTCCATTGTGGAAGCAGGGCCTGGGGACTCTGAGGCGGACTTTCCAATCTCTGGGGTCGAAGTCACTGAGGTAGTTAAAAAACTCTTTGGTGGCAAGGCCCCGGGGGTGGATGAGATCCGCCCGGAGTTCTTAAAGGCTCTGGATGTTGTGGGGCTGTCATGGCTGACACGCCTCTACAATATTGCGTGGACATCGGGGGCAGTGCCTCTGGATTGGCAGACTGGGGTGGTGGTTCCCCTCTTTAAGAAGGGGGACCGGAGGGTGTGTTCCAATTACAGGGGAATCACACTCCTCAGCCTCCCTGGTAAGGTCTATTCAGGGGTGCTGGAGAGGAGGGTCCGTTGGGAGGTTGAACCTCGGATTCAGGAGGAGCAGTGTGGCTTTCGTCCTGGCCGTAGAAAAGTGGACCAGTGGACTAGCTCTACACCCTCGGCAGGATCCTCGAGGGTGCATGGGAGTTTGCCCAACCCGTCCACATGTGTTTTGTGGACTTGGAGAAGGCGTTCGACCGTGTCCCTCGGGAGGTTCTGTGGAGGGTGCTTCGGGAGTACGGGGTGCCGAGCCAACTGATAAGGGCGGTTCGGTCCCTGTATCACCGATGCCAGACTTTGGTCTGCATTTCCGGCAGTAAGTCGGATTCGTTCCCAGTGAGGGTTGGACTCCGCCAAGGCTGCCCTTTGTCACCGATTCTGTTCATAATTTTTATGGACAGAATTTCTAGGCGCAGCCGAGGCGTTGAGGGGGTCCGGTTTGGGGACCTCAGCATCACGTCTCTGCTTTTTGCAGACGACGTGGTGCTGTTGGCTTCTTCAGGCCGTGATCCCCATCTCTCACTGGAGCAGTTCGCAGCCGAGTGTGAAGCGGTCGGGATGAGGGTCAGCACCTCCAAATCCGAGTCCATGGTCCTCGATCGGAAAAGGGTGGAATGCCCTCTCCGGATCGGGGATGAGATCCTGCCCCAAGTGGAGGAGGTCAAGTATCTTGGGGTCTTGTTCACGAGTGAGGGGAGGATGGAGCGCGCGATCGACAGGCGGATCAGTGCAGCGTTGGCAGTAATGCAGACAGTGTACCGGTCCGTCGTGGTAAAGAGAGAGCTGAGCCTAAAGGCAAAACTCTCAATTTACCGGTCGATTTACGCTCCTACCCTCACCTATGGTCACGAGCTATGGGTCGTGACCGAAAGAACGAGACCCCGGATAGAAGCGGCCGAAATGAGTTTTCTCCGCAGGATGTCCGGGCTCTCCCTTAGAGATAGGGTGAGAAGCTCGGTCATCCGGGAGAGACTCGGAGTAGAGTCGCTACTCCTCCACGTTGAGAGGAGCCAGATGAGGTGGCTCGGGCATCTCATCAGGATGCCTCCTGGACGCCTCCCTGGGGAGGTGTTCCGGGCATGTCCCACCGGTAGGAGACCCTGGGGACGACCCAGGGCGAGCTGGAGAGACTATGTCTCTCAGCTGGCCTTGGAACGCCTTGGGATCCCCCAGGATGAGCTGGATGAAGTGTCTGGGGAGAGGGAAGTCTGGGAGTCCCTCCTGAAGCTGCTTCCCTCGCAACCCGACCCCGGATAAGCGGAAGAAGATGGATGGATGGATGGATGGATGGATGGATGGATGGATGGATGGATGGATGGATGGATGGATGGATGGATGGATGGATGGATGGATGGATAATGACCCCCATATTCGCTACAAAATTAAAAATGTGGACATTCAGCAGGACTAACAGAGAATCTTATCAGCACCCTCATCTAATGGACTGTTATTCAGTTAACAGCCTACTCTGTTGGTCACTACCCACACAATGGACTGCCTCCCATCCAAGCTGCAATTCTGGAAGAAAATGCAAAACTTCAACTTATTAATATTCAGAGACAGATGATAGATGTAGAGGCTGAACCCCGGTCACCGAAGCGTCCATAGCCTCGCCTTGCCCAGCCTTCTGCCACTGCTCACAGTGAGAACATTTTGTTGTTACCTTTTCACAATAATTGTTTGTTTGTACTTTAAGAACTCTCCCTTATGGAGTACCTTTAGTTTTAACTTTTGCAGCCCCTGTTTCTCCCCCTGTCCATTAGTGCCTTGCTAGACTTTTGTTTTATTTAAATTAAATGATTTTTGATCGAACCATAGCCCCACTTCCTTGCTTCCCTGCATTTGGGTCCTCAATCCTGCGCCATGTGACAAGCCATATGTTAAAAAGAATCACAACTAAATGAACTCTGAATTATGCTTTAACACCATATAATTAAAAATTCTCATTACAAGTTAACTTAACCAGCTACAGTACAGCTGCTAATTTTGCAGTTTCCCTTTAAATTGTAGAAATCATTATTAGTTAAATTAATCCCACATTTAGCACTCCTTTTGGGGGCTACAGAAGCTGGCTCTTGGGACATGGCGAGAGAGGTGAGAGAGGTGACCTCTGGCAGGAAAGGAGCCCGAGCTGGTGTGCGAGGCAGAAAAGTTCCAACTAGACATAGTCGGACTTGCCTCCACACACAGCTTGGGTTCTGGTACAAGTCCTCTTGAGAAGGGCTGGACTCTCTTCCACTCTGGAGTTGCCCACGGTGAGAGGCACCGAGCAGGTGTGGGCATAGTTATTCCCCCCCAGGTAGGCACCTGCACATTGGGGTTCACTCTGGTGAACGAGAGGGTAGCCTCCCTCCGCCTTCGGATGAGGGGACAGGTCCTGACTGTTGTTTGTATCCATCCATCCATCCATCCATCCATCCATCCATCTTCTTCCGCTTATCCGGGGTCGGGTCGCGGGGGCAGCAGCTTTAGGAGGGACTCCCAGACTTTCCTCTCCCCAGCCACTTCGTCCAGCTCATCCCGGGGGATCCCAAGGCGTTCCCAGGCCAGCGCGTCCTGGGTCGTCCTGCCGGTGGGGCATTCCCGGAACACCTCCCCAGGGAAGCATCCAGGAGGCATCCTGGTGAGATGCCCGAGCCACCTCATCCGGCTCCTCTCAACGTGGAGGGGCAGCGGCTCTACTCTGAGTCTCTCCCGGATGACCGAGCTTCTCACCCTTGTTGTTTGTATCTATGCACCAAATGGCAGCTCAGAGTACCCACCCTTTTTGGAGTCTTTGGAAGAAGTGCTGGAAAGCGCTCCTTCTGGGGACTCATCATTCTGCTGGGTGACTTCAATGCTCACGTGGGCAATGACAGTGAGACCTGGAAAGGCATGAATGGGAGAAACGCCAACACCCCCACCCCCGATCAGAACCTGAGTGGTGCTCTATTACTGGACTTCTGTGCTTGACATGGATTGTCCATAATGAACACCATGTTCAAGCATAAGGGTCTCCACGTGTGCACCTGACACTCGGACACCCAAGGCCGCAGTTCGATGATCGACTTTGTAGTCGTGTCATCGGATTTTCAGCTTCATGTTTTGGACACTCGGGTGAAGAGAGGGGGGGAGCTGTCAATTGATCACCACCTGGTGGTGGGTTGGCTGCGATGGTGAGGGAAGATTCCGGTCCGACCTGGCAGACCCAAACATACTGTGAGGGTCTGCCGGAAATGTCTGGCAAAATGCCCTGTCAGAAAGAGCTTCAACTCCCACCTCTGGCAGAGCTTTTCCCACATCTCGGGGGAGGCGGGGGACATTGAGTTTGAGTGAACCATGTTCCGTGTTCCATTGTTGAGGCGGGCGACTGGAGCTGTGGCCGTAAGGTGGTCGGTGCCTGTCGTGGCAGCCACCCCCGAACCCGCTGGTGGACACCGGCGATAAGGGATGCCGTCAAGCTGAAGGAGACTTATCGGGCCGTTTTGGCCTGTGGGACTCCGGAGGCAGCTGAACAAGCGGAACACGGCTTCGGCAGTTGCTGAGGCAAAAACCCGGGTGTGGGAGGAGTTCGCGAGGCCATGGAGAATGACCTCCGGACGGCTTCGAGGAAATTCTGCTCCACCATCCGGCGTCTCAGGAGGGGGAACCTCCCGTCAGGAGGTCGAATCTCAGATACAGGAGGAGCAATGTGGTTTTCGTCCAGCCGTGGAACAGTGGACCAGCTCTATACCATCGGCAGGCTCCTCGAGTTCGCTCAACCAGTCTGCATGTGTTTTGTGGACCTGGAGAATGCGTTCGATCATGTGCCTCGGGGAGTTCTGTGGAAGGTGCTTCGGGAGTACGTGGTGCCGAACCATTTCGGTCCCTGTATCACCGATGCCAGAGTTTGGTCCGCATTCCCGGCCATAAGACGGATTCATTTCCCGTTGTCACCCATTCTGTTCATAACTTTTATGGACAGAATTTCTAGGCGCAGCCAAGGCGTTGAGGGTGTCCGGTTTGGTGACCTCAGCATCGCATCACTGCTTTTTGCAGACGATGTGGTGCTGTTGGCTTCTTCAAGCCGTGATCTCTAGATCTCGCTGGAGCGGTTCCTTCAAGTGTGAAGCGGTTGGGCTGAAAGTCAGCACCTCCAAATCTGAGACCACGGTCCTCTATCGGAAACAGGTGGAATGCCCTCCCCGGGTCGGGGATGAGAGCCTGCCCCAAGTGGAGGCATTCAAGTATGTTGGGGTCACGAGCGAGGGCAGAAATGAGCTACGTGCCTCATATGCAATGACAAAATTGCATCCATGAAACGCTCCAATATCAAGCGCCACTTTGAGACACGACATGCTACATTTGCAACCAAATACCCAGCTGGGGACAGCAGAAAGAAAGCATGTGAAGAGCTCCAGAGGAAGGTCCAAGCTAGTCAACAGCAACTCCGTGTATGGACCAGACAAGGTGACTTTAATCCAGCTAGTTTTGCTGGCGCATTAACAATTGTGAGGAACGGAAAGCCATTCACTGATGGCGAGTATTTCAACATTTACGCTTGATGTGGCTGTCATATCTTTCATGTCTTCCTGACCAACAGGAGACAGCATGTGAGGCTGGGGACCATCACATCCGACACCCGGACCACCAGCACTGGCGCCCCCCAGGGGTGCGTCCTCTCCCCACTGCTCTTCTCTCTCTACACCAACAATTGCTCCTCAGGCGACTCTTCTGTGAAGCTCCTGAAGTACACGGACTCTCATCGGACTGATCCGGGACGGTCCACTGGTGCATCAAAAACCACCTGGAGCTGAACCCACTCAAGTCCGTGGAGATGACAGTGGACTTCAGGAAAGACCCTTCACCACTTCCACCCCTCACTATCCTCAATCATGCTATTCCCTCCACAGACACCTTCAAGTTCTTGGGATCCACAATCTCTCGGGACCTGAAATGCACCGGCCACATATACTCTGTCCGGAAGAAGGCCCAGCAGAGGCTGTACTTTCTGAGACAGCTCAGGAAGTTCAACCCACCGCAGGAGCTGCTGAAGACCTTCTACACTGCCATCATCCAGTCTATCCTCTGCACCTCCATCACTGTCTGGTTTGGATCGGCCACCAAACAAGACAAGCACAGTAACGGACAATCAGGACTGCGGAAAAGATAATCGGGACCAACCTCCCATCTATCCAAGACTTCTACCTGTCCAGGACCTCGAAACGTGCAAGTAACATCTCTACAGAGCCTTCTCACCCAGGTCACAGTCTGTTCAAACTATTCCCCTCCGGATGGCGTTACAGAGCGCTGTACGCCAAAACCAGCAGACACAGACACCGCTTCTTTCCCCAGGCTGTCGCAATGATGAACTCACACCACTCATAGAGTCTCAGAGACATCACTGGGCAATAATATCCTGTTCTTGCTACTTAAATGTTGTTAGTCACCTGAATGTTGTTAGTCACTTAAATGTTGGACAGAGGCTGAGATCAACCGAAGTCAAATTCCTTGTTTGGCATGCACAAACTTGGCCAATAAAGCTGATTCTGATTGTGATTAAAGTGCAAATGTGAACATAAACAGGGGAGTCACTTTTGTTTTCTTAGCATAGAGCAATGGTAGCAGCTTTGAGAGGACCCATGATTCTCACTAGATCTTCAATAACAGCAATAGTTGGTTTTCCATCCAAAATGGTTTGAATTTTCATGCAATTTTAGTGAAAATGTACAAAATGAACATGCAACTTATCCCCGTTTCCATGTATGATTATTTTAGACTATATGATAGCATTTATATCGTGATGTTTTGTTCCAAGATCTGGGAAATACAATCTTTTAAATATTGTGAAATATTATAGATACCTTGTTCGTATAAAGTTTCCACACAAAAAATCCTGCTGTTCTTTAGCAATTCGACTATATTAGTGGAGTTATTTCGTTTTATCGCTGAACCATGAATGCTAATTTGACATAGTTCTTCTTTGTTCTGCCCAATCAGCGGATCGTTTTTATAGCAATGACGCGGTTTCAGCGCAAAGATGATGTCGCCCTCCATGACGACGTTCTTTGTTGCTTGATTCCGCTCACAATCTAGCGTGCACATTTGGAATAATGCGAGAACACATAACTAAATTAAGATGGGACACGTCCAGGAAGATCGCCAAAGAGTGGATAGCGCTGAATGGGAGAGAATGTCCTCCTGCTGACATTTATGAGCGCCAAACTTTTCTCCGCTACCATTGTTCTTGTTACAAGCTCATCACAGACCGTCAGTTGTTTTATGCCAAGCAAAGACTCCTTAAACAGATCTACCACCTTTATGTCCGCGTGGTGTGTACATTCATGAGTTGTTAATAGCTCATTCAGTACATCACTCACAAGCTCTCCAGGTGGCTCCAAGGGATTCAGAGACAGGAAGTCAGCCACAAACGAAGCACATCCTTCCCAATTGAGCAGCTCGGGATGGCTTGTCATGGTGGGGCGCAGAGTAGTCGACACAAACTTCTAAACACACACACGCACACACACACAAACACACAGGGAGGAATCAGGCAGAGCTACAGAGTTACAATCAGGATTATGGGTGGTGTCTGAGAATTGTCGCCATGGTTATGTTAGGGTTGTGGCAGGCTTCAGGACCCAAATCCAGGACGGAAGGTGAATCAAGGGAGGAGTAGAGGGCTGACTGAATAAAATTTATATCCAAAAACTATAGTTCCTAGGGTGAGATCAAAATACAAAATTGAGACCCAAAAAAATCCAAACTCAAAGAAACACTGGGAAACAACACTCAACCCTACAAGAAACAACAACTGGACAAATGTATGTTATTTGGAAGGCACACACAAGTAGCTAAAAGAGCTTGCTGATGAGCTGATCATTTGAATCAGGTGTGTTGTTGCAGGGCTGCACCTAAAACAGGCTGGATTAGCGCCCTTGAGGACCGGAGTTGGTGACCCCTGAGCTAAAGGATGTGGTTGGAAGACACAAGGGGCCTGCCAGGCTGATGAGAACAGGTGGACACAATAACCCAATTAGACAGACATGGAAAATAGTGATGGGCAAAATGAAGCCCTCTGAAACACTGGGATATTGCTTCAGCTAACGCAGGGGTGTCAAACTCTGGCCCGCAGTGTAATTACTATATTTGGCCCACAAAGACAAATTGTGCATCGACTTTGTGACAATACTACAATTGCAAATTATCTTCACTTTTAAAAAATGGAGATTTTTGTAGCAATTCTTATTACCATTCATCTTTTAGAAATTTGAACAGTTTGTACTCATGTGATTTCAAAACTAGTTAGTCATCAGTTTGTTGTGTAGCCTATACTATATATAACAGGGGTGTCAAACCTATTTTTGTTGCGGGCCACATTGTAGTTAGGTTTCCCTCGTGGGGCTATTAATGACGTAACCTTGAGACCCAGCAATTTATTTCTGTCCTCTGTAGAAGAAATATGATATTGGTCCGTATCTCCTACTATTGTTCAAGTAATGATTGCACACTTTCTGCAAATCCTATAAACTTAATTTCACTTCTCAAATATCACTGTGTTTGTCTGCTATATGATATATTTAACTGAAATTGCTGATCCGAACAACCAATGATTTATAAAGGAAAATCATGAAAATGATCAGGGGTGCCCAAACCTTTGCATACCACGCATGCCACAAATGTGAGTTTTGCATTTGCCATAACCGTGCCGACGTCATCTCCAAAAGACATGTTGTGAAAAATAAATAAAAGCATGTTTTGACATTTTTCTATTGTAGTAATGTTTCTTTACCCCAAAGAACTATGTGGGTTTTTTTCCCTGGGTCTCAGGAGGTTATTATACTTATTATGACATATCGCATACACAACAGAATTCAGTAAAAAAAAAAAGTTAAATAATTTTCTAATTTATTGTGAAAGTGGGGGTTTAACAAAAAAAAGTATTGCTACATCTCACTGTTATTAAAAGGCAAGAAAATTTAAAGTTTTGGTATCTTGACAAGAAGCATTGAGTTGACACATGAGTTGCTTTTGCGGGCCACATAAAATGATGTGATGTGCCTGATCCAGCACCCGGGCCTTGAGTTTGACACCTGTGGTACATAATATGAGACATTCATACATTTATTTGGGTTGACAGTCATAATGGCCCTCCAAAGGAAACTATGACTACGATGCGGCACACTACATAAATTAGTTTGACAGCCCTGAGTTACGTACAGGTTCATTTCTCTTGCATCACGTTAGCGTTCTCCTGTCACCGGCTGTACAGTGGCAAATATAGCAGATGAAATCTTGAAATGCTTATAATGAAAGAATGTAACAGTAAGCCAATCAAGCTTCATGAATCAATGAGGCTTCCCACCCAATTGGTTTGCACATAGTTTTAGGTAATCTTGCTGTATTCGCTCTAAGTCATACATGCACAGTGGTACCTCTCCTTACGAACTTAATTCATTCCACAATTGGGTTTGTAGTTTTGTAGTTTGTGAGTAGAAACGTGAAAGCAAATAATGCGTGCCGGATTATCCCAAAAGTCACACTTTTTGCCCTATTACTTTGAGTAAAACAGAAAACAAAAATAGTTTTATTTTTGCCTTTTCAAACCTTTAGAGTAATCCCTTGTCTATTGCTGAAGATGCGTTCCAGAACCACCCGCAAAAAAACAAAAATCCGCAAAGTAGAAACAGTGTATTACTTAGAAATTTTAATACAGTGTATTACCCCTCCGTGAGTCGTCACCTTATCGTGGTGGAGGGGTTTGCGTGTCCCAATGATCCTCGGAGCCATGTTGTCTGGGGCTTCATGCCCCTGGTAGGGTCACCCATGACAAAAGGGTCCTAGGTGAGGGGCCAGACCAAGAACGTCTCAAAAGAACCCCTTAAGAAGAAAACAATATATGGACTTCGTTTTCCCTCGCGCGGACGCGGGTCACCGGGGCCCCCCTCTGGAGCCAGGCATGGAGGTGGGGCTCGAAGGCGAGCGTCTGGTGGTCGGGCCTTCGCCCATGAGGCCCGGCCGGGCACAGCCCGAAAAGAAAACGTGGGTCCCCTTTCCCATGGGCTCACCACCTGTGGGAGGGGCCAAAGGGGTCGGGTGCATGGTGAGTTGGGCGGCGGGGAACTTGAAGGTCCGATCCCCGGCTGCAGAAGCTGGCTCTTGGGACATGGAATGTCACCTCTCTGGCTGGAACGGAGCCCGAGCTGGTGTGCGAGGCAGAAAAGTTCCGACTAGACATAGTCGGATTTGCCTCCACACACAGTTTGGATTCTGGTACAAGCCCTCAGGAGAGGGGCTGGACTCTCTTCCACTCTGGAGTTGGCCACGGTGACAGGCGCCGAGCAGGTGTGAGTATACTTATTTACCCCCTGGCTGGGCGCCTTCCCATTGGGGCAGGGGTGTCAAACTCCTTTCCTCGGGGGCCGAATCCCTACATGTTTTCCAAGTTTCCCTTGTTAAACACACCTGATTCAAATGACCAGTTCGTCCTCACTTTCAGCAGGAGCCTGATTAATTGAATCAGGTGTGTTTAACGAGGGAAACTTGGAAAACATGTAGGGATTCGGCCCCCGAGGAAAGGATCTTGACACCCCTGCATTGGGGTTCACCCCGGTGAACGAGAGGGTAGCCTCCCTCCGCCTTCGGGTGGGGGGACGGGTCCTGAATGTTGTTTGTGTCTGTGCACCAAATGGCAGCTCAGAGTACCCACCCTTTTTGGAGTCCTTGGAAGAAGTGCTGGAGAGCGCTCCTTCTGGGGACTCCATCGTTCTACTGGGTGACTTCAATGCTCACGTGAGCAATGACAGTGAGACCTGGAAGGGAATGATTGGGAGGAATGGCCCCCCTGATCCGAACCCGAGCGGTGTTCTATTATTGGACTTTTGTGCTCGATACGGATTGTCAATAATGAACACCGTGTTCAAACATAAGGGTGTCCATGTGTGCACTTGGCACCAGGACACCCTAGGCCACAATTCGATGATCGACTTTGTAGTCGTGTCATCGGATCTGCGGCCGCATGTTTTGGACACTCGGGTGAAGAGAGGGGCAGAGCTGTCAACTGATCACCACCTGGTGGTGAATTGGCTCCGATGGTAGGGGAAGATGCCGGTCCGACCTGGCAGACCCAAACGTACAGTGAGGGTCTGCTGGGAACGACTGGCAGAATCCCCTGTCAGGAAGAGCTTCAACTCCCACCTCCGGCAGAGCTTTTCCCATGTCCCGGAGGAGGCGGGGGACATTGAGTCCGAGTGGACCATGTTCCGTGCCTCCATTGTTGAGGCAGCCGACCGGGGCTGTGGCCGTAAGGTGGTCGGTGCCTGTCGTGGAGGCAATCCCCGAACCCGCTGGTGGACACCGGCGGTAAGGGATGCCATCAAGCTGAAGGAGTCCTATTGGGCCGTTTTGGCCTGTGGGACTCTGGAGGCAGCCGACGGGTACCGGATGGCCAAGTGGAACGCGCCTTCGGCGGTTGCTGAGGCAAAAACCCGGGCATAGGAGGAGTTTGGCGAGGCCATGGAAAATGACAGTGGAGATGGCATGCTGCTGACCTCAACTCGAGACGTCGTGAGTCGGTGGGGAGAATACTTCGAAGACCTCCTCAATTTCACCAACACGCCTTCCATTGTGGAAGCAGGGCCTTGAGACTCTGAGGTGGACTCTCCAATCTCTGGGGTCGAAGTCACTGAGGCAGTTAAAAAGCTCCTCGGAGGCAAGGCCCCAGGGGTGGATGAGTTTTTAAAAGTTCTGGATGTTGTGGGGCTGTCCTGGCTGACACGCCTCTACAACATTGCGTGGACATCGGGGACGGTGCCTTTGGATTGGCAGACTGGGATGGTGGTTCCCCTCTTTAAGAAAGGGAACCGTAGGGTATGCCGAGCTTCCATTCCTGAGGCATTCCACTCTGGTTTTAACACATTTAATACTTTGTTTCCAACGATTTGTTTTTATAATGTTCTTTTTAACAACTTGAATTCTGAAAATTTACTGTAAAATAAGTAACTTAAATGTACATACAGATGTTACGTTTTACAGAGGAACTACAGAGGAATCACACTCCTCAGCCTCCCTGGTGAGGTCTATTCAGGGGTGCTGGAGAGGAGGGTCCGTCGGGAGGTCAAATCTCGGATTCAGGAGGAGCAGTGTGGTTTTCGTCCTGGCCATGGAACACTGGACTAGCACTATACCCTCGGCAGGATTCTCTAGGGTGCATGGGAGTTCGCTCAACCAGTCCACATGTGTTTTGTGGACTTGGAGAAGGCATTCGACCGTGTCCCTCGGGACGTTCTGTAGAGGCTGCTTCGGGAGTATGGGATGCCGAATCAACTGATAATGGCGGTTCGGTCCCTGTATCACCGATGCCAGAGTTTGGTCCGCATTTCCAGCAGTAAGTCGGATTCATTCCCAGTGAGGGTTGGACTCCGCCAAGGCTGCCCTTTGTCACAGATTCTGTTCATAACTTTTATGGACAGAATTTCTAGGCGCAGCCGAGGTGTTGAGGGTGTCCGGTTTGTGGACCTCAGCATTGCATCTCTGCTTTTTGCAGACGACGTGGTGCTGTTGGCCTCTTCAAGCCGTGATCTCCAACTCTCACTGGAGCGGTTCGCAGTCGAGTGTGAAGCGGTCAGAATGAGGATCAGCACCTCCAAATCTGAGTCCATGGTCCTCAGTCGGAAAAGGGTGGAATGCCCTCTCCAGATCCGGGATGAGATCCTGCCCCAAGTGGAGGAGTTCAAGTATCTTAGGGTCTTGTTCACGAGCGAGGGCAGGATGTAGCATTAGATCGACAGTCGGATTGGTGCAGCGTCGGCTGTAATGCGGACTCTGTACCGGTCCATCGTGGTGAAGAAAGAGCTGAGCCAAAAGGCAAAGCTCTCAATTTACCGGTTACGCTACTACCCTCACCTACGGTCACGAGCTATGGGTCGTGACCGAAAGAACAAGATCCTGGATACAAGCGGCCAAAATTAGTTTCCTCCGCAAGGTGTCCGGGCTCTCCCTTAGAGATAGGGTGAGAACTTCGGTCATCCGGGAGAGACTTGGAGTAGAGCCGCTGCTCCTCCACGTTGAGAGAAGCCAGATGAGGTGGCTTGGGCACCTCACCAGGCGGCCTCCTGGACGCCTTCCGAGGATATCCTGTAGTAGACCCTGTGGATGACCCAGGACGCGCTGGAGAGACTATGTCTCTCAGCTGGCCTGGGAACGCCTTGGGATCCCCCAAGATAAGATGGATGAAGTGGCTGGGGAGAGGAAAGTCTGGGAGTCCCTCTAAAGCTGCTGCCCCCGCGACCCGACCCCGGATAAGCGGAAGAAGATGGAAGGATAGATGGAATACAGTGTATTAAAAATTTCAACAGGTAGTGTTTCTAGTTGGCCGCGACGGGGCATGGGTGTAATGCAAGTCAATTAGAAGAGTGGTTTTCCTTGCCAAGCAATGCAAAGTGTCCATTTGTAGAAATACCACATTACGTTAACCCAGGGGACATCATGCATACCGAAACTGAAGGAATGGGGTCAAAAAACAAAAAAACCCGCCTAGCCACAATAACAGATACGCTCACATCTCTTTGGATAAAGTAGATAAGCAGACAAGTATATTCACGTAGTCAACCAATAAAGAAGACATAACTAGACATTCTTTGATATAAGATAATAACAGAGGTTGCTACAACTTCACGATTCAATATGTATTTCTGTGAAATAACAAATGTTTTTTGATATATTGCCTAAATAGCTTAATGACCCTTAAGGAACTGTGTAATACATGCCTGATGTTTTTTCTCTAAATCACGGACACTGCCAAAGTCGTCTAAAAATGTTCAGTACTTGATTGTATCTTATGTTTTGGCTAATGCTAGACGCCAGCTTTTCGATTACTACTGAACGTTCTGCACAGAGGGAGATATTTTGCCTAACAAAGAGGGGATGTGGTTGGAAGCATGATTAAACTAAGAATATAATGACGTAAGCAAAGACATGGAGTATCAAAAGAACAAACAAACAAAAACATGGTAAGTGGTGAGAACAAACTTTGCACAGTCAGGGAACATTAATAAATTGATGATGTCACAGCCAGAAGCTCACATAATTCCGTACAAAATGACAAAATTGAAAGAATGACGAATGGATGAGGTACGACAGTGTATGTGCAAGGATGGAGGAGAATGTTTTCAGGAAGGTCACTTGGAGATAAAGACCAGCAGGTGCCAGAGGGAGTCGGCCAAGGACTCGGCCAAAGATGATCGCCAAGGCCGAAAAGACGGGATGGAAGACAACAGCCCCCACACACACCGAATCGCCCATAATCAGCACCCACTCCCATTGATTCAAACTCTACTGCGAACTCGCCCCACCCCAACGACTCATCACCCATCAAACTCGCCCCACACCGGCCTGTACAACTGAATATAAGCTGACCAAAGAACCTTGAACGTTGCCTTTTCTGAATGGAGACTTTCTGCTCTTGAAAGGCCCAGCGCTGTATTGTACTTTCCTGAAAACAGAGCTTTCTTAACAAGAATTGTGATTGAACTCAACCAACCTGTGTAAGTCTAATTTCTGCTTCAGTGTCTTAGCATTTTCCTAAATCTGAAGAAATCAAACGAGCACGCAGTGAGTAAATTGGATAACAGGTGATTGGCAATGGCTTTTGCCGTGATAGCGCGCTCCCTAAATTGTGGACAAAATCCAACAAAACCAAAGTGAGTCACGTTGCGTATGAATCTCCTGTTGCATTGTGGTCTAGTACACAATATTAAAGCTTTTTCAAACCTCCCCAATACCTTTACCTTAAATAAACCTTTCCCATTCCCTTAATAACCATTCCCACACTTTTCTGTGCATTTACAATAAATCAAAGAACAAAGGTGATATTGTCACGTGTCCCGACTCTTTCTGCACCAGTTGATGCTTCTTCCCTCAGATGCCGCCTCCTGCGGTTGAACTCACTCACGTCTACAGTGACGCACACTGCTCAGAGGCTCAGCGCTCATGGCCGCTGTCTCGACGGTCCTCAGTGAAACAGACGCACACGCTATGAGCACTCATTATCGCTGTTCTGACTCTTTCTGCACAGTGGTGCATTTTTCCTTCATGCGTGGCTGTCACGTCTCTGCTCTTGCCCTGCTGGCCGGTTGACGTGCCCTCCGTGCTAGACCTCGGGGGAGCGCATCACCCATACGGAATTGCGCATGTTAATCGGCGCTGATCGCCACCACCTGTCCCGTGTTACCTGCTGATTAGGGCGTGTATATACATGTTCGCCGGTCAGTTCTCGCCGTTTCGTCTGCTTTGACACACACACGCCTGCCACCTGATTCCCGTTAGCCTGATCCGCTGTGTAGCGCTACGCCTGGCTGGTTATCTACCTTGACACGCGCACGCCTACCACCGGATTCCTGTATGCCTGATCTGCTGTGTAACGAGATGCCTCCATGACCCAGGATGTGAGCTCGCTGACCGGCTCTTCAGTTGCCTCGTGTACCACCTGGTCTGCTGGCCTCTCTTTTTCCCTTTTGCTCTTTTCATATTCCCTAAATAAACGGTCCGTGTTGCACATGGTTGTCCTGCCTCGTTCGTGACAGGCTGGCTGCCGCGCTTCCCGCGCTTGTCTGCAGTGACGCACATTGCAGGCACACCCCGCGCTATCAGTGTGTATTTAAATACAGTTCTCCCATCACTTATAGTAAATCCGCGAAGTTGCGCATTCGCAAAAAGTGAAGCATGAAGTGGCGAGGGATCACTGTATAACAAAAAATAAATGTCACTTTATTCTTAACCTCCTAACTTTATTTGGGGAGGGGGGAGCCTGTTCTAATTTTCTACACTTGCTAAAAATACCCCCGAGAAGACAGAAAAAGTCGAGCTCAATAATTATTGGAGCTGGGGCTCCGGTTCAGAAGTTAAAATTTGATTCAGAAGTGATGCAAAAACATCGTGAGGCACCAGTTCGTATCTCGAAAAGTTCGTAAGTACACGAGTTCATAAGTAGAGGTAGCACTGTACACAGAATGAAATGATTGTAGGAAGTTACTAAATGACCATATTGCAGTTTTAGCAGTAGGTGTGTAGTGGAAATACGGTATAAGTAATACAGTTAACAGAGTGAGTGCAATGTTTATGAACAAGACAAGGGAAACATGACAGCTACAAACCTAACATCAATCAACAAAAAAACAGACCATGATATATTACCTGGACACCACATTCGTTGATGGGGCAGAGCAGCAGAGATTTCCGTTCGGGACACAAAAGGCTATACTGACGCTGGAAGTTGTCAGCAATGGCCAGCAGGCGGACTTCCTCCACGGAATTACATCTATATGACTCAGGAAGGGGTGGACTAGACCTGTGAGACACTTGCAACTCAAATTACAGGTCACACACACACAATCAAATATGTGCTGCATAAACACCATAGTCAACAAGAATGTTATTGCGTGTGTGTGTGTTTGTATTTGTGTGCATGCATGCGTGGCATGACAAAGAGCAGAGACGGTGCCTACACAAGGGAAGGTGGTGCAATATCCCCCCGTCAGAAGTTTGTGGATCCCAGTTATGCCTCTCATTTTATTTCCATCCATCCATCCATCCATCCATCCATCCATCCATCCATCCATCCATCCATCCATCCATCCATCCATCCATCCATCCATCCATCCAATCTTTCACAATGTTCTCCAGGTTTCTCTTTTGAAGCAGCCCATGAGAACTCAGGATAAAAAGATTTGAACACATCTTTAATTCCTTAAAGGCATTTAATTTGTTTTAGTGTTTATCCATCCATCCATTTTCCGAGTATATGCTCTCCACGAGGGTCACGGGCATGCTGGAGCAGCTGACTTTGGGCAGTAGGCAGGGAACACCCTGAATTGGTTGCCAGCCAATCATATTGTTCAAAGGTTTGGGGTCACCCATACAATTTAGTATTTTCCATGAAAACTAACAAAGATTTTCAAGGGTTTTCTTATCATTGTATGTGCCTTCTTATTTTTACTTTTTGTATTGTTTACTTGAATGTGTAATATGTCTTGTCACCGTGGGATAGTAGGAAACGCAATTTCGATCTCTTTGTATGTCTTGACGTGAAGAAATTTACAATAAAGCAGACTTTGACTTTGACCATCCATTAGCCTTCTAACACTATTGGCAAACACAATGGCCCATTAGAACACTGGAGGAATGGTTACTGGAAATGGGGCTTAATACACCTATATTGCATTAAAAAACAGATGTTTGCAGCTAGAATAGTCATTTGCCACATTAACAATGTATACAACATGTTCCTGATTTGTTTAATGTTAACCTCATTGAAATTTATTTTTAATTTTATATAAAAAGTAAGGCTATTTATAAGTGACCCCAAACTTTTAAACACTAGTATATAGACAAACAACCATTCACACTCACAGGCAATTTGGCGTGGTCAATCGGCCTATTGTACATGATTTTGGAATGTGAGAGGAAACCCATGCAGGCACAGCTAGAACATGCAAATGCCACACAGGAAGGCCAAAGCCAGAATCAAACCCACAACCTCTGCACTGAGAGGCGGACATGCTTAACCAGTGCTCCACCGTGCCTCCCACATTTTATTTCATATAGTAAAATTGATTTATAAACTATTTTCCCTATATATTAGTCAGGCCCTGTTTTGGCCTGGTAGGTGAAAAATCTGTACCTGTACCTGACAGGACGTGAGTGGTCACTTACAGGAAATCACACACAGCCAAGACATCATCAGCTTCTCCCGCCTGCTCATCTTCATTTTCTGCTTGCTCCTCATTACTGGACTCCACCAGTGTCTCCATCACTTCAAAGTGTGTGGTTATGTCTATTGGGGCTTGACTTGTTTTCCCTTCGAGAGCGTCACCAAAATGGCCGCCTTGCCCAAAACTCTGTTGACGTTTATCTACATTAGCTGTCTGCCTCGTGAAGCCAAAATATTAGTTTGTAATAGTTCAGAACCTTAACCCAGTGTTTCCCAACCACTGTGCCGCGGCACGCCGTGAGAGATATTCGGCTGTGCCGTGGGAAATTGCCCAATATTAATTACGGAACACATTGCAAATATGTAAATTGCCAAACCACTGGTCAGTTAGCGCAAGGCCCGGTCATCTACTTGCTAATCGCGCATGCGTGGCTAATCAGAGAATCTTGAGATTTCATGTTGTGTTGGTCGGCACATATTTAGTTTGCTGCTGTGTGCTTTTGATAACAGTGACGCTCTGACGACCGTGGTGCGTTTGCTGACTGACGGAAATCCCAGTATGTAGTTCAACCGGAGAACCTGGATTGTTCATTTTCACCAACATAAAATACACAGTCAAGTCGTGACACCGTGACTGTGATCACCACTCAGCTGCCATGATCTGGTACCTGCCCACAGTGCCAAAACCACCAGTAAATGGTGTACTGACTATGGCATTACTGTCCTCGATTGGCCTGTCAATTCCCCTGACCTGAACCCCATAGAGAATTTGTGGGGTATTGTGAAGAAAAAGCTGAAAGACACCAGACCCAACGATGCAAATGAGCTAAAGGCCACTATTGAAGCATCCTGGGCATCCATAACACCTCAGCAATGCCACAGGCTGATTGCCTCCATGCCACGCCGCACTGATCCAGTAATTCGTGCAAAAGGATTCCCAACCAAGTACTGAGTGCATTAAGGGACATTTTCAAATGTTTGATTTTGTTTTGCTGTTATAAATCTTTTTTTTTTTACTTGGTCTGAGGAAATATTCAAATATTTTGAGATAGGAGTTTGGAGTTTTCTTAAGCTGTAAGCCATAATCAGCAATATTAAAATAATAAAAGGCTTGCAGTATTTCTGTTGATTTGTAATGAGTCCGGAATGTATAACATTTTTTTTATTGCATTTCAGAAAATAAAGAACTTTATCACAATATTCTAATTTTCTGAGACAGTCCCGTAGAAGCTGGTATAACACCTAACAGTTTTTTGTTGGTGGTGTGCCTCGAGATTTTTTCCAATGAAAAGGTGTGCCGTGGGTGAAAGAAGGTTGGGAAACACTGCCTGAACCCGTGCAAAATAATAAAAGAAACAAAAGTGCCAGTCAAAAATGACTTTGATATTTTTTTTATCTTTATATACATGCAGAATCTAATACTGGCTGTCATTTGACAGTATACCTCATGATATACAATATTTACACCCCAAAACTGTTCTAAAAACTATTTTTACGGTGATATGACTGGCTGTCAGAACTTTAAAATACTTTATTAAACGCTCCAAAACATACAAACAATTATCTATATTACGATACAACAATTTAAAATTTACACACACACATACATGAACTAAAACTTACCGTCGTGTCTCTTGCTTGATTTGTTTCGCTGCTTTCAATAGACTTTCTCTGTTGTCATCTCGTCGCCTTGACGACCGCAGTGGGGCACTACGTGAGGCAATGCTCTTCTCTTTTTTAGGGTTAATACGTCCTTGCGCTTTCCATGAGCGCCTTTCACACCACGTGCATCAAAGTAACATGAGAGTCCGCGTATTCTGAGAGGTATAGCGCGCTCCGCTCCTATAATTTTCCAACGCAGCACAGTGCTTGGATTGTTTCCATGCCTGACGCACTGGTGATGCACCGAGTCTACAGTTGTAGCACCTCAAGCGCCCACCGACGCTTATTCACGTGCTCTGAATTAGCAAACAAACGGCACGTTTGAAAAACGCTCCAACTTTCATTTCAGTCTGTGGATGAGAACAACAGAGGGAGAGGCAAATGTGTTTTGGAAAAATGAGACGAGCGTTCCTCGGTGACGCTTTATTTTTAATTGAGAAAATATAAGAATGTCCAGTCTCCAAAACAAGTAAAAAAAGTCAAAAGTCAAAGTCAAAGTCTGCTTTATTGTCAATTTCTTCACATGCCAAGACACAAAGAAATCGAAATAACGTTCCCACTATCCCACGGTGACAAGACATAGTACACAATATACATACAAGTAAACAACACAAAAAAATAAAAACAAGAAGGCACAAACAATGAATAAATAAGAGTGATGAATACATAATAAATAAACAAATAACACAATAAATAAGAGGAGCAAAAATGGAGCAAGTGTGCATACAGCAGACAGTCAGAATATAGCGCAAAAGTACAGGACGCTACGCAGAAGGGGGGAGAGAGTTCAGGATCCTAACAGCCTGGAGAATGAAGCTGTTGGTGAGTCTGGTGGTGCGGGAGCGCAGGCTCCTGTACCTCTTCCCAGAGGGCAGAAGATCGAACAAAGAGTGAGCGGGGTGACTCACATCACTCACAATCGTGGTCGCCTTGCGGGTGAGATGGGAGGTGTAAATGTCCTTCAGGGAGGGGAGAGAAGCACCAATAATCATACCAGCCGTGTTCACTATGCGCTGGAGGGCCTTCACGTTGTATTCAGTGCAGCTACCACCCCAAGTATAAGAAGGTTTGGTGAAAAAGGAAAGGAATGTGCAGGCTCCTAAATAAATATACGGACTTCTGCCTGCCTGCCTGCCTGCCTGCCTGCCTGCCTGCCTGCCTGCCTGCCTGCCTGCCTGCCTGCCAGCCAGCCAGCCAGCCAGCCAGCCTGCCTGCCTGCCTGCCTGCCTGCCTGCCTGCCTGCCTTGCCTGCCTGCCTGCCTGCCTGCCTGCCTGCCTGCCTGCCTGCCTGCCTGCCTGCCTGCCTGCCTGCCTGCCTGCCTGCCTGCCTGCCTGCCTGCCTGCCTGCCTGCCTGCCTGCCTGCCTGCCTGCCTGCCTGCCTGCCTGCCCGCTCGCCTGCCTGCCGTCAGCCGTCAGCAACATCCTCCGTGACATGTTGAATCTTTTTGTATTTGTCTATCTGGACGACATTCTGAATTTTTACCCTGCCTGACCCTGTCTGAACATATTACCCATGTCCAGTCTGTTCTGCACCACCTCCAGAAGAACTCCCTCCATGTCAAGGCTGAGAAATGCAAGTTCCATGCCGGCACGGTTTCCTTCCTGGGCTACATTATCGCCAAAGGCTGCATCAGCATGGGCCCTGGCAAGGTGGCGGCCGTCACGACCTGGCCCACGCCAGACAGCCGCAAGAAACTGCAACTTTTAGCGCAAGTTCATCCAAGACTACAGTATGGTGGCAGCCTCTCTCACCGCCCTCACCAGTGCCTCCGCTTCATTCATCTGGAACCCTGAGGTGGACAAGGCCTTCTCCACCTTGAAGGTACACTTCACCTCTGCCCCCAATCTCCAGATGCCCGACCCAGAACAACAGTTCGTGGTTGAGGTGGACGCCTCTGGCGTGGCGGCGGGGGCGGTCCTCTCTCAACAAACAGTGAGGCACGAGAGACCCCGCCCGTCTCTTGCTGAAAGGAACTCTGACATTAGAATTGGCATTACATTGGGTTGGTGGCATTGGCTCGAGGGGACCACCACCCTGGTGTTAACTGATCATAACAACTTGGAGTATCTTTTTCTTTTGTTATCCATAAAAAAACAATAGTGACATCCCAGATTGTATACAGCAGCAGCAATAAATAGTATGTTGAAGTGTCAGTGATCAGAATTTTGAGAGTAATTGAGAGTCTGAAAGATTATGAAGGTATTTTTCCAGTGTTCGAATGTTCAGGTTATAAAAGATAATAATTATTATTATTATTTTAAGAGTCTTTGTGAGTCATGGCCTACAAGAATCCTGGACACAAGAGAATGGGCACAGGACGGCCACCAGACACCCACATACGATTTAGTATTTTCCATGAAAACTAACATATTTGCACAAGGGTTTTTAAGGATTTTCTAATCATTTATTAGCCTTCTAACAAAATAGCAAACACAATGGACCATTACAATATTGGAGGTATGGTTGCGGACAATGGCCCTTTATGCAACTATGTAGCTATTGCATTAAAAAACAGACGTTTTCAGCGAGAATACTCATTTAGATTCAAGATTCAAAATTCAAAGCATTTATTGTCATGTGTACAAAAGGAAAGCACTTTTTCTTTGTACAATGAAATTCTTTCGCTGTCCGTTAAAGTGCCAGACAAGGTAAGGAAGATTAAAAGAAGATTAAAAGTAAAAAAACACAAAATATAAAAACCACAATCTATACACAGTATATACAACTACCAAGGTGAGGGATGTGCTATATAGGCTAGTGCAAAAATGGCATTGTGCAACAGTTGTGAGAGTTATAGTGAATGTACTGTTAAACAGGGTAGAATGCGGTGCAAAACAAAGTGTAAACAATGTACAGTATAAAGTGCAGATCAGTGACTGAGGTAGTGATCTGGTCAGCTGTTTAAGAGTCTAATGGCCGTGGGGAAGAAAGAGTTCTTGAAACGGGAGGTTTTACATTTTACACTTCTGTACCTCCGGCCTGAGGGGAGAAGTGTGAACAGTCCATGTTGGGGGTGGGTGGGGTCTTTAAGGATGGACGCCGCTCTCCTGTGGACCCTACGGTGGTGGATACTCTGCAGAGAGGGCAGCAGAGTCCGGGTGATTTTCCCTGCCGTCCTCACCACTCTCTGCAGTCGCTTGCGGTCCGCAGCAGTACAGCTGCCGTACCACACGGAGATGCAGCTGGTCATGATGCTCTGGATGCAGCAGCTGTAGAAGTTGCTGAGGATCTTGGGGGACATTCCAAACTTCCTCAGCCTCCTCGGGAAATACAGCCGCTGTTGAGCCTTTTTGACCAGCTGTGTGGTGTCAAGCTGTCGAATGAAAAGTGGCTGGTGAGGTCCCCTTTTCTTCCTCACGTCCACTATCATCCCCTTTGTTTTGTCCGTATTGAGGGTGAGGTTGTTTTCTTCACACCATGACACTAGGCTGTCCGCCTCCCTCCTGTAGCCCGCCTCGTCTCCGCCAGTGATGCGTCCAATCACTGCGGTGTCGTCTGCGAACTTCAGGATGATGTTGTCTTTGTGGGAGGCAACGCAGTCATGGGTGAACGGGGTGTAGAGGATGGGGCTGAGCACGCATCCCTGTGGGGTACCAATGTTGGTGATGATACTGGCTGAAGTCCTGTTTCCAATCCTGACAAACTGAGGCCTGCCAGTCAGAAAATCCAGGAGCCAGTCACAAAGGTTGGGGTGAAGACCGAGTGTGGGCAGTTTATGGATGAGTTTGTGGGGGATGACCATGTTGAAAGCAGAACTGTAGTCAACAAAGAGCATCCTGACATACGCATCCTTATTTTCAAGGTGGGAATGGCAGTAATGAAGAGCAGCAGCAATGGCGTCTGAGGTGGACCTTTTGGGCCGATAGGCATACTGCAGGGGGTCCAGGGAGTCCGGTATGCTGTTTTGGATGTGGGCCAGCACCGTTCTTTCAAAGCGCTTCATGATGATAGGGATGAGTGCTACTGGCCTGTAGTCATCCAGGCAGGTGGCCGGGCTCTTTTTGGGGAGGGGGACGATGGTTGTGGATTTGAAACAGGTGGGGACGATGCTCTGGCTGAGTAAAAGGTTGAAGATGGAGGTGAGAACATCTGCCAGCTCGTTGGCGCATGCTCTGAGGGCCCGCCCAGGGATGTTGTCTGGTCCTGCTGCTTTGCGGGGGTTGATCTTCCTCAGGGTTCTGCATACCTGGCCTGATGAAACTGTTGGTGGGGGGGAGGTCTGGGGTCGGGTGGGCCGGGTGTGTGTGTGCCTCTCTGTGTTGGGGTTGGAGGTCTCAAAACGGGTGTAGAAGTTGTTGAGGTCATCCGGTAGGCTGTGTGGCCGATGGTGCTGGTGGAGGTCCTGTAGTCTGTGATGTGCTGGAGGTCCTGCCACATCCGCCCGGGGTCAGCATTGGATTAGAAGCCGTCCATCTTATCTCTGTACTGCTTCTTGGCAGCTGTGATGGCCTTTCTCAGTCCGTACTTCGCAGTTTTGTACTCTGCCTCATCGCCTGATCTGAATGCGAGAGAACGAGCACGCAACATGTGACGTACCTGGCTGTTTATCCAGGGCTTCTGGTTGGGGAACTTCCTCACCTGAAGAGTGGGCATGATGTTATCAATACATGTGTTAATGTACCCGGTCACATAGTCAGCATAGTCCTGGATGCTGACTGAGGAGTCCTCCATTGTGGCAGAAGCTTTAAACACATCCCAGTCTGTTTGAGCAAAGCAGTCCTGCAGGATGCACTCAGCCTCTGGTGTCCATTGATTTGTGTGGTGGTGGGGTTTGTTTGTTTTAGTTTCTGTCGGTATGCTGGGTACAGAAACAGTGAGATGTGGTCAGATTGTCCAAGTGGGTCCTGGTGCTGCCGCTTATGTTACTGTACACGTGATCCGGGTGTTCTTCTCACGTGTCTGGATGTTGATGTGCTGGTGATATTTGGGGAGTACAGTCCTGTAGGTTGCACTGATTGAAGTCTCCAGCAGCGATAAAAACAGCATCAGGATGAGCAGTCTCTAGCGCGCTGATGACATCATACAGTTTGCCGAGCGCTGCTGTGGAGTGGCTCTCGGGGGGATGTAGACAGCGGCTAAAAACACAGCAGTGAATTCCCTCGGTAGATAATAGGACGGCATTGCAGCATTAAAAACTCCACGTCTGGTAAGTAGTGTCATATATACGTCCGTATATCTCCACACCACGAGTTGTTTACAAACACGCACACACACCCTCCTTTCATCTTGCCGGAGGCTGCAGTCCGGTCCCCTCTGTGCACGGAGTACGTCTGTAGTTGGATGGTGCACGCTGGAATTTACCACATTAACATTGTATAGAATGTATTCCTGATTAATTGATTGTTATCCTCATTGAAAAATAGCCATTCTTATTACTTATAAATATTAATACTATTGAACGGTAGTGTAAGTGAAGATAAACTATCAATTGTATGTCAGAAAAAATAGTTGTGCAGAAATGTAAGCTGCAATGTTGGTAATCACTCGACATTATGTTATTAAATGCACTAAGTTACTTCTATTGATAATATGGTACTAATATTTTTACGTTTTACTGTGGATCAAACATAATCTACATAGTAGGCTATAACGTTACTGATATGAAATAGCGCTCGCAGAGTTCAAGTGCATTCAAATTATCAAATTATACTCGTGCACTTGGCACAAAAGTGACCCTATTTATAGAATCAAATAGCAGTGTTATGTTTAAAAAAAACATACCTAAAGAAAAGTCAGGTAAGATATATCAGGTCAAGTCAAGTTTATTTATACAGCACTAAATCACAAGCAAGTCTCAAAGGGCTTCAGATGTACACAAATTGACAATTATTCTCAAAAATCCTCTGATCTAAAACTCCCAGAAGGGCAAAGAAAAACTCAACAAACCCCTATTGGGGAAAAATGAAGAGACCACAGATGGGAGGATCCCCCTTCCAAGATGACCAGGCTACAATGGATGCAGAGAGGGCACCTAGAACACATAATATAAAACAATCCAAAGAAAAAGTGAATGTCCAATTCAAACTGAAGAGCTGCAGGAGGTGCCCTCGATTGTCCTGGCAGTGTATTTGAGGGTGGTAATCCGCCGCAGTTCCCTCATCCTGATTGGTCCATGAGAAATCCAGACATCCGTTATCAGTTTGGGTGTCACCGAACCACCTCCCCAGCTAGGGGCCATGTCATTAAAATGTGTCTTTAATCGTGTCTTAAATGTTTCTACTGAGGTAGCAGTTCTAATATCTATCGGATCGGAGCATTCTAAAGCTCTGGAGCCTGGATAGAAAATGCTCTAGACTGCAGACTTCTTTTTGGCCATCGGGGTCACTAAAAGACTAGCGTTTTGCGAGCGGACGTTACGGGACAGAACGTAAGGAACAACTAGGTCGACGAGATACGAAGGTGTTAAGCCATGCAGTGATGTATAGGTTAATTGAAGAACTTTGAAGTCACATCTTAAATGGACCGGGAGCCAATGTAAGTTGGCTAATATTGGGTAATGTGATCAAATGTTCTCGTCCGTGTGAGCAGTCTTGCCGCAGCATTTTGTACTAACTGTAGACCAGATATGGGCAAACTACGGCCCGCGGGCCACATCCGGCCCACGGGCCGTTTAATCCGGCCCGCCAAACCTGAATAAATTGTATTATAACTTTTTTTGGGTCATTTCCCTGCAATGACTATGTTTCCCCAATAGATGGGGAAGCGCCCGCCCGCGCATTTACTCCCGGAAGCGGTGTCAGGCTCGCAGACTATATGAAGGACGGGATGGGTGGCATACGATCGCCCTCGAACCCTGGAGGAGGCGATGGACCTCGCAGCCCGAATTGATCAACGGATCCGAACACGGCGGCGCGAGCGTGAGCAGAGAGCGTCGCGTGAAACACGCCGCCATTTCCCTTCGTCAGGGTCAGAGCCGCCGACCTCACCACCAGCTAAGCCAAAGGAGCTGGGGCGGGGTCCGCTTCCCGCGGAGGAATGTACTCGACGCCTCACGCGGCATCAGGGAATCCGCGTGGGTTCGACCAGCGTTCACTCTCCCGGAGCCAGCGCATTCAAGCGGGCGAATGAGTTCCGCCGCAGGGTGTCCAGGCTCTCCCTTAGCGATAGGGTGAGAAGCTCGGTCCTCCGGGAGAGACTCGAGTAGAGTCGCTACTCCTCCACGTGAGAGGAGCCAGATGAGGTGGCTCGGGCATCTCATCAGGATGCCTCCTGGACGCCTCCCTGGGGAGGTGTTCCGGGCATGTCCCACCGGTAGGAGATACCCTGGGGGACGACCCAGGACGCGCTGGAGAGACTATGTCTCTCAGCTGGCATTTTTAAAAACTGCGTACTTTATGAAACACCCTATATTTCGTTCTTATGCGTTGCTGCCTGTATGGCTGGCATAAAACCAAACGTCTGAAGCGCCAGAGTAAGTGGCTCTGACGGTAAATTTATGTGGGTATTGAAATCCCCATAATTATATATCATTCGCATTTGTCACTAGGTCAGCCACGAATTCTGAAAATTCATCCAGGAAACCAGAGTAAGCCCCGGGTGGACGGTAAATAACAGCAAGATAAAACGACAGCAAAGCTGCCACGGCAAAGCTGTGAATCGGACAACGAGAACTTCAAAAGTATTAAATACATTAATCGAACGAGGCCTAAATCTAAGATCGGAATTAGAGATTAAGGCTACCCCCCCCTTTTTTTACGAGGATGCCCAACATGCGAGCTCACAAAATTTGGAGGCGGGCCTCATTAAGTGGCAGCAATTCATTAGGTTTTAACCAGGTCTCGCAAAGACCAAAAATGTTTAGATTATGTTCTATCATTAACGAGTACAGTAATCCCTTGTTTATAGCAGATAATGGTTCCAAAAACCACCCGCGATAAGTGAAATCCGCGAAGTATGGTCAAACTCTCATCTGTACATTTTTTTTTTTTAAATATTGAAAATACACGGCTCAAAAAAATTAAAGGAACACTTTGAAAATACATCAGATTTCAATGGTGACAACAAAAATGTTGGATATCTATACTGATATGGACAGTTTAATGTCCCAGGAACAAAAAGATGCCACATCTTTTGATAGAAATAAAAGTTTTCAGCCTACAGAGGGCTCAGTAAATAGACACCCCAAAAATCAAAGTGAAAAAATGATGTGGCAGGCTCGTCCATTTTGCCTCAATTCAATTTCTGCAACTCAAAATGATTTTCAATATCTTGTGTGGCCCCCACGTGCTTGTATGCATGCTTGACAACGTCGCGGCATGCTCCTAATGAGACGACGGATGGTGTCTTGTGGGATGTCCTCCCAGATCTAAGGGCATCAGTGAGCTCCTGTAAAGTCTGAGGAGCAACCTGGCGGCGTCTGATGGACTGAAACACTATGTCCCAGAGGTTTTCTATCGGGTTTAGATCAGGTGATCGTGAGGGCCATTCAATTGTGTCAATTCCTTCATCCTCCAGATACTGTCTGCATACTCCTGCCTAGGGCTGTGGACTCGGTCGGATTTTTGCACCGAGCCCGAGTCCGGCCTCTTGACCATGAGTCCGAGTCCGGGTCCGAGTCCGGCTGTCCATTTTTTCTGTTAATTCATGTGACTGCTTAGTCTTTATTCAAGGCTAATTTAGATCAAAATCTAAATAATTACAACAGTTTTGTGATGGCTTTGTCTTTATTAAACATATAAACGAATACAATAAACAGATACTTTCAAGTTTTAATCATTAATTACACCATTATAGCTCAGACATTTATCTAAACACAAATAATTAGTGACGACCCCTTATTTGGAAAGCGAAAAACCCATGTCGTACGGCGTCAGCACTATGTTGTTTTCAATAAAAACATGAAGAACTCACGTTTGCGTCAGTCAATTTTAATTTTTATAAAGGATTATTCTCATTTGACGTCTTTAAATTCATCCGCGTTCTGCCATTGAAGCGGGGTGCATTCAAAGACCAGTCGTACAGACGGAACACTCATTCACTTCACCAAAACGCAACAATATAATTACGTGAGCTCTTTGCATAAACCTCGATGCAAAGAAACTCCTCTTTTTGGGTACAGGCTACAAGGAGTATATATTACAAAGGAGACTTTATACTTAATTGTGATCATCATTCATCCATCCATCCATTTTATTTTATTACTCAGGTATTTTCAAAGCAAATTAATATTGTTGCATTTATTAATTTGCTTTAACATGACAGCGCATATAATTAAAAGCTGACACGATAGCAATGTCAAACGTGTTCATTTAAGAAAAAGGCCACACACGTTTTGTGATCAAATCTTTCATAACGAGAATGATTTGAGTGAATTGATTTTACAATTTTTATCCCCCCTCCCACCATCTGTCACTTTGCTGGGACAAAAGGAGCCTTCAGAACTGAATTTCTTCTCAATTATTCATTCAAATCAATTCACCTCAAATCATTCTCGTTATGAAAGATTTGATCACAAAACGTTTTCCGTCTTGTACGACTGGTCTTTGAATGCACCCCGCTTCAATGGCAGAACGCGGATGAATTTAAAGACATCAAATGAGAATAATCCTTTATAAAAATTAAAAATTGACTGACGCAAACGTGAGTTCTTCATGTTTTATTGAAAACAACATAGTGTTTGACGCCGTACGACGCCGTACGACATCGGTTTTTCGCTATAATTCGGTATAATTCGAGGTAGTCCACCCTCACACCAAAGTTAAGGTTCATGGGACTATTATTGTCATAATTGTCTGGACCATATATGATAATTGTTTAATGGTAGTTATTGATAGATCTGAAGATGTCAAGTTATAGGTGCATAAGACTATGTTGTTCATGCATATAGCACGTTCATTGTAAGAGGGGAAGAGATGTTGTGTATTTTGGGCTAACTCAAATTCCGTAGTAGAAAAAACCCCGGAAGTGGGATGGGCATTCTGTGTTGTTCTGGTACGCCCTGTGAACGCACTGTGAGTAAGGAATAAAGCAGTTATCATTCACGATCGTTGTCCGACCTATTCTTGGCTATCTAAGAACCTGGAAAATAGTAAGGATATAACATATATCACGGGTCATTACGACGAGTTTGGTGGAGTTTTTATTGCTTCTTCCAACTCCTACCGCGCTGACTGTAACCTGACACTCTCTGGCTGCGTCTTGCCTCTTTTTTTTTATTGTCGGACTCGGTCAAAATCAGCACCGAGTCCGAGTCCGAGTCCGGCAAAAATGACCGAGTCCGCCCGAGTCCGACCCGAGTCCACAGCCCTGGTTGCAGGCGTGCTGGAGCCTATCCCAGCAGTCTTTTGGTTAGGAGGCAGGAGTCCTGCCACATGAGGCCGGGCATTGTCGTGGATCAGGAGGAACCCAGGACCTACTGCACCAGCATAGGGTCTGACCATGGGTGCAAGGATTTCATCCCGATACCTAATGGCAGTCAGACTGCCGTTCTCTAGCCTGTAGAGGTCTGTTCGTCCCTCCATGGAAATGCCTCCCCAGACCATCACTGACCCACCACCGAACCGGTCATGCTGAATGATGTTGCAGGCAGTATAGCGCTCTCCTTGGCTTCTCCAGACCCTTACACGTCTATCACAGGTGCTCAGGGTAAACCCGCTCTCATCTGTGAAAAGCACAGGGTGCCAGTGGCGGACTTGCCAATTCTGGTGTTCTATGGCAAATGCCAATCGAGCTCCACGGTGCTGAGCAGTGAGCACAGGGTACACTACAGGACGTCGTGCTCTGAGGCCACCCTCGTGAAGTCTGTTTCTGACTGTTTGGACAGAGACATTCACACCAGTAGCCTGCTGGAGGTCATTCTGTAGGGCTCGGGCAGTGCTCAACCTGTTTCTCCTTGCACAAAGCAGCAGATATCGGTCCTGCTGATGGAATGAGGACCGTCTACGGCCCTGTCCAGCTCTCCTAGAGTAACTGCCTGCCTCCTGGAATCTCCTCCATGCTCTGGAGATTGTACTGGGAGACACATCAAATCTTGCAACAGCACGCATGGATGTGCCATCCTGGAGGAGTTGGAGAATCTGCTCAACTTCAGGAGGGTTAAGAAATCGCCTCATGCTCCCAGTCGTGATAATGACTCTAGCTAAAGCCAACACTTGTGGAAAACCAGTTTCAAAAGATCAAGAGGGAGGAACTTGAAATGGCCTCCACCTGCAAAACCAGTCCTGTTTTGGGGACCATCTCGTTGTTGCCCCTCTAGTGCACCTGTTGTTAATTCCATCAACACCAATGCAGGTGAAACTGATTAACAACCCCCTCTGCCGCGTACCTGACCAAAACCTTATCAGAAAAGTGTAATTGAATTCATGCCATACCCTGATCAAAAACTGTTCCTTTAATTTTTTTGAGCAGTGTATAAATATTATACGTGTGTGCGTGTAACATGTTAACAAAAAGTACTGGACAGGCTAACGAGTTAGCGGAAAGATGCTAATTCGCGATCGTGCTAACACACGAAAACGGACCTCTAAAGGAATTTCAACGAACATTTGGAGCAATGCTACATTGTCCTAAAGGTTAGACACATGTGATCGTTCATTTCTCTTGTCAGGGGACCCACTTACATCGTCAATGACTCCTGTACCACTGTAACCGACATGTGTACACGAACGTAAAACAGGAAGTGGGATTGCCTGAAAACGGCCTTCAAAATAAATCACCCTACCTCAAATCAAAGCACGGCTGAATAACATAAATAACATGGAGAATTTTTAACACATGCTGTAAATATGTTTTTAGAACAACTTTTATTATTATACATTTTTTGTAACAAGGTACAAGTGTACATACTGTAAATATGTTTTTAGAACTCTTTTATTATTCTAACAATTTTTCTATAGCAAGGTACAACACTGTAAATATGCTTTTAGAACTATTATTATAGTAAAAAAATATATAAAAACGTACAAGTGCAATTGTGTCGGCACTCCTTGCCTTCTGCTGGCGTGTGGGCAAGTTTTGTGCCATAATTCCTCAATTTATACGTTTTATTTTGATTTTTACATCTTTTTTTTAATTTGGAAAGGAAATCCGCGATGTAGTGAAACCGCAATAAACGAACCACGATGTACCGAGGGATTACTGTACTGCTTTGTTGTGGAGTGATCTAATGTTCATAAGACCGAGTTTGAGTCTAATTGGTTGATCAGAGTTCATATCTATTGGAGGATTTTTGGACGAAATACGAGTAAGATTGTGTTGTCTAGGCCCGGCATTACCTCCAAAATGTTTATTAGCGTGGCGGGAAGATACGACCGTATGAATTTTATAGTTAATATTTGGCAGACACCTACTATTATCCGGAACAGGCACCGTGCCATCAAGATTCAAGATTCAAGGGTTTTTATTCACCATGTTTGAGCGTGCCAAACAAGGAATTTGACTTCGGTACATCACAGCCTCTGTTCAACATTTAGGTGACTAACAACACTCAGGATGTGTGAAAAATGACAAAGGTTCTCAAACATCCCCTGATCTTAAACTCCCAGGAGGGCAAGGAAAAACTCAAAACTCCAACTAGGGGAAATGAGAAACCTTGAGAAGAGACCACAGATGGGAGGGTCCCTCTTCCAGGATGACCAGGCTGCAATGGATACAGAGAGGACACATAGTACAAACAGTGTAGACAATTCAAAAAAAGGTGTGGAGAGCAGGATGTTATTGCACAGCAATGACTCTGAGACTCTATGAGTGGTGTGAGTTCATCAGAGCAACAGCCTGGGGGAAGAAGCTGTCTCTGTGTCTGCTGGTTTTGGCGTACAGAAATCTATAACGCCGTCTGGAGGGGAGTAGTTCAAACAGACTGCAACCTGGGTGAGAAGGGTCTGTAGTAGGGGTGTAAATCGCGGGTTTTGTCACGATACGATATCATATCGATACAAAGAACCACGATACGATATTTGCCGATATCTTAAAGCCTGCTGTGATTCATTCACGATACATCACGATATAGTGCTCCACGATCGATATTTTTATTTTTATTTTTTAAATAAAAAATATAGAACAATATCCTGATTTATAACAATTCATACGCAAAATCAACAAGGTACTGCAAACTCTTTATTTAGGAAATTACAAGAGTATTGTAGTATACAAAGTGTTTATTTAACACTGAACTTTATCAAATTCCTATATTTTTTCTCATATAAGTAAAGAAAAATGAATATTCTTTCTTTTTTTGTAATACCATTAACTTTAAAGTGCATTACTGAACTATTTATTTACAACAATTTTAATTGTCCGTTGAGCCATCTTTTCTTTGGAATCCAAAGTGCTTCCAAACGAATGTCTTGAAGCCCAAAGGGGAGCGAATTTCCTCGTCTTCTTGGACACTAGCCATAGCACCAGCCCAGGAGCCGCGTAGTTGTCGGCTCCCCTTTCACGTGCCTGCTCTGCTCACAACACAACACGCCGCGTACTGCTCCCGGAAAGAGGAAGCAAGCAACAATGAACTGGATTTCAAAATAAAGTCGCGTCTAATGTCCGAGGTCAAACACGGCGATATAAATCGATGTTTACGTTTAGCATCGATGCCAATAAATCGTAGAGCATTATATCGATTAATCGATGTGTATCGATGAATCGTTACACCCCTAGTCTGTAGTGATGTTACATGCACGTTTCCTGGTCCTGGACAGGTACAAGTCTTGGATAGATGGGAGTTTGATTCCAATTATCTTTTCTGCAGTCCTGATTGTCCGTTGCAGTCTGTGCTTGTCTTGTTTTGAGGCCGATCCAAACCAGACAGTGATGGAGGTGCAGAGGACTGACTGGATGATGGCAGTGTAGAAGGTCTTCAGCAGCTCCCGCGGCAGGTTTAACTTCTTGAGCTGTCTCAGGAAGTACAGCCTCTGCTGGGCCTTCTTGCGGACAGAGTCTATGTGGCCGGTCCATTTCAGTTCCCGAGAGATTGTGGTTCCCAGGAACTTGAAGGTGTCTGTGGAGAGAATAGTATTACTGCGGATAGTGAGGGGTGAAAGTGGTGAAGGGTCTCGCCTGAAGTCCACTGTCATCTCCACGGTCTTGAGCGGGTTCAGCTCCAGGTGGTTTTGGCTGCACCAGTGGACCAGCCGCTCCACCTCCTGTCTGTACACAGTCTCATCACCGTCCCGGATCAGTCTGATGAGAATGGTGTTGTTTGCATACTTCAGGAGCTTCACAGGAGAGTCACCTGAGGAGAGATCGTTGGTGTAGAGCAGTGGTTCCCAAAGTGGGCGGTACCGCCCCCCTGGGGGCGGTGGAAAGATCTGGGGGGGCGGTGAGGAAGAAAGGGGCGGTAGGGGGGCGGCAGTCGATTTGTACACAACACGCCGCTCTGGCCCAGCCAGTTTTTGGTTACAAAAAAAAATCTCTGACTGCTATCAAGTGCTGTGGAACAAGGTCAAGATGTACTTCATTGCCTTCCCAACATCATATTTAGTAGAACGGGGCTTCAGTGCAGTCACCTTGCTTCTTTCCAAGCAAAGAAACCGACTGAAAATTACTGACCGCGGGGATCTACGACTTCTTCTTAGTGAGTTCCAGCCTGATGTTGAGAAGCTTATGTCCCTGCACCAAGCACATCCATCCCATTAATATTACGTGTGAGACAATGAAGGTTACTGGTGGAATGTTTATTTACGATTCTATGTTGCTGAAACAGTTAAAACTGCTAAAAAATAAATTGGTTTACTAAATACTAAATTGGGTTTTATTTGTGAAATACACATTTGTGTTTAACCTTTCTCTTTTCAAATTGCAGCAAACCAAATATCAAGAAAGAGGTGTTTGTTTCCATATGTGCCTTGGGGGGCGCTAGGAATTCACTGGGGAGCCAAAGGGGGCGCCAGCCTGCAAAGGTTTGGGAACCACTGGTGTAGAGAGAGAAGAGCAGTGCGGAGAGGACGCACCCTGAGGGGCGCCAGTATTGGTGGTCCGGGTGTCAGATGTGATGTCCCCAGCCTCACACGCTGTCTCCTGTTGGTCAGGAAGCTGGTGATCCACTGACAGATGGAGGCAGGCACCGCCAGCTGGATGAGCTTCTGTTGGAGGATGTCAGGAGTGATGGTGTTGATACCGAGCTGAAGTCCACAAACAGGATCCTGGCGTACGTTCCTGGGGTGTCCAGGTGGTGCAGGATGTAGTGCAGTCCCATGTTGACCGCATCATCCACGACCTGTTTGCCCGGTAGGCAAACTGGAGGGGGTCAAGCAGGGGGCCCGTGACATCCTTCAGGTGGTTCAGCACTAACCTCTCGAAAGATTTCATGACCACAGATGTCAGAGCGATAGGTCTATAGTCATTCAAACCTGTGAAGGCAGGCTTCTTGGCCACTGGAACGATGGTGGAGCTCTTGCAAAGGTGGGTGCCAGCTGTTCAGCACAGACTTTCAAGCAGGAAGGCGACACACCGTCTGGGCCCGGTGCCTTCCTGATCTTTTGTCTCCGGAACATTTGGCGCACTGGAGTGCGGGCGTGGCCTCTGCAAGAGAGAGAGTAGGTGACAACGGTGATGGAGGTGTGGACAGAGCGGTTGTGGGGGGAGGTGAGTCTGTTGATTGTGCTGCAGGAGGTCCTGTTGTATGGTAAGACCGATCAAACCTGCAGTAGAACCTGTTTAGCTGGTTTGCAAGCCTTGGGCTCGCCACAGGATGGGGGGTTTGTTTCTTGAAGCCCGTGATGCTCTGCAGACCTTTCCACACTGTTGAGGGATCAGGATTGGCAGAGAGGTGTCTCTCCAGGCTCTCCCCGTAACACCTCCTGGCTTTCCTGACCTCTCGGTTCAGTGTGTTTCTGGTATGCTTGAACAGGTCCCGGTCGCCGCTCCTGTAGGCCTCCTCCTTGACTTTGCGCAGCCTCCTGAGGTCCGGTGTAAACCAAGGTTTGTCGTTGTTGTACGTGCAGAAGGTCTTAGTCTGCACACACAGATCCTCACAAAAACTGATGTATGTTGTGACAGTGTCAGTGAGTTCATGCAGGTCTGAAGTTGCAGTTTCAAAAACTCCCCAATCGGTGCAGTCAAAGCAGCCTTGGAGGTCCTGCCTTGACTCCACTGTCCACTTCCTCACAGTCCTCACCATAGGCTTAGAAGTTTTTAGTTTCTGCCTGTAGGCCGGGATCAGATGAACTAGACAGTGGTCCGAGAGTCCTAAAGCTGCATGAGACACAGAGTGGTATGTGTAGCTGCCATAAGAAAATGCTCTGATATGGAACGTTTTGAGCTAAGCTCTGTTTCCAAGTGGGAACCAATTTTAGTTTTTGTGTTAGCGGTTCCTTTTTGAGAGTTACACAAGGGCGAGAGTGTCTGATTTTGAGCCACGGGGTGGCAACGTTTTCCGTTTGCAAAAGCAAGTGATGAAGAATGCAAGGAATGCTTATTTTGTTTCTTTTCTGATAGCATTTGTGTTTATTGGTGAAACCAGAGTTTGAAGACCTGTATTGTCAAGATTTACGTTTTTCTTCGTTTTCTCCCTCGAGCAAATGCGGCAATGAGGTAATCCTTTGTCATATTAGCTGTTAGCCATGATGTTAGCCATGATGTTAGCCATGCTATGTTATGTTAGCAAGAACATGACGAATGTGTTTTAAGTGCATGAGCAGATTTAAGTTATTTTGTGTGTAACGTTTATTGTTCTCTGTGAGAACGTTTTATGTTAATAGTCTTTATGTCTTTTAGTTCTCACGGCATGTGTGTGGAGAAGGAGTTGAATAAATGCCCGTTTTGAAGAACTGCTTGTACGCCTGATTGACAAGAGGGAGCTACAGTATGCATCCTTAATTACGGTGTAGCAGTGGTCCAGTGTCTGTGCCCCTCTGATGGGACACGTTATGTGCTGTCTGTATCTGGGGAGTTCGTGTGCGAGGTTCGCCCTGTTAAGATCACCCAGAACAATGATTAGTGAATTTGGTAGAAGTTTCTCCATGTCTGTCACCTGGTCAGTCAGCATCTGCGTGGCTTCATTCGCACGTGCGTGTGGTGGAATATAAACAGCCGCTATGACGATCGAGGAGAACTCCCGTGGTGAATAGAACGGCCGGCAGTTTATGAAAAGTGTTTCTAGGAGAGGGCTGCAAGACTCTTTCAACACCGTGACTTCAGTACACCAACGTTCATTAATGTAGAAACAGAGACCATCTCCCTTTGATTTTCCGGTGAGCTCCGCGCTGCGATCTGCACGCATTAGCCGAAACCCAGCTAACTCCACAGCGTGGTGGGGGGTGCATCCGTTAAGCCACGTTTCAACAAAAGACAGAGCGGCGGATCTGCTGAAGTCCGTGTTCCTCTAAGTGAGGAGCAGCAGTTCGTCCATCTTGTTCGCCAGGGAGCGATGAGTTGATGGTAGGGCAGAAAGGAAACCTTCTCTGCCTCAGTTTTACGAGGGCTCTGGCTCGTTTTCCGCGTCGTCGTCGTGCTAGCTTGTATAGCACCGCCGCTCCGGCTAAAATCTCCGTCAAACAGTCGGAATCAGAGAGAACAGGAGAGAAAATACCAGAAGAAGACTGTCCGATGTTTAACAGCGCTTCTCTGGTAAAAGTGATCCGGGATGGACAGCAGAGGACACAGAAAATACACAAAATAAGACAAAGAAACAGAGAGCGACTCACTGTGGCGGCCATCCGCGGCGCCATCATGATGTTATTCGTCAGCGAGATCGGTCAGGGCGGAGTAATTGGACTTGTCTACTACCTCAGTAGAAAGTGTGTCAATGTATGCTGTAGCACTATTCAAACTGTGACACTCTATTCTACACAAGGAGCTATGTGCATGATGGGAGTCTAGCCTAGCGCTAGTCAACATTAACTTAACAGACTCCAAACCCATCCTAACACGTGGCCTATCCACCTGTGACTCAGCCTGCTCTAAAGTGGCCTGTCATAAATGGCTCAAATAGTAATCTATGTTCCTCGAAAGAGTGAAGGCGCCTTCACCGTTAGGATGAAGGCTGTCATTCCTCAGCAGGTCCGGGCGGCCCCATAAGGAGGACCAGTTATCTATAAAATGCAGTCCCTGATTCTTACAGAAACCAGCCATCCATCGACTGAGGAAGAATAATCTACTAAACCTCTCATCAGTGCCTCTCCCAGGCAAGGGGCCAAAGACAAATACTCGATGCCGACTCATCTTTCTGGCGAGATCACGACCCCTCGCTATATTTTTCTTTGTTATCTCTGATTGCCTCATCCTAGAATCATTGGAGCCAACGTGTATCACTATATCCGAGTAACTAGTGTTGTTGGGCCTACGCTGTTGACTAGACCTATTGCGAGCCAGCTCCCTAAGATTAGCTTCTATGTCGGGTGCTCTGCCTCCAGGGATACACATTACCGTGGCTGTATTTTTAAGCGTGATGTTTCGGGTAATGAAGTCACCTATGAGCAAAGCGCAAGAGCCAGTAGACTGAGATGGCTTGGGACGGCTATGCGTCTTAACTGGCTCATCGCAGTTAGCGAGCCGCTTGGGGCTAATGCTAACTGGGCCCGCATCTATGTCCACCATATCTACGGTTATCGGGCTGCTCTGCTATAGCTGGCAGACACGTCCCTCTAGCAGGGACAACCTCTCTAATAGAAGGGTGCAGGCGGTGCACGAAGCCGTAAAAACCTTTTGATCCGAAGCCATATTTACGTGTCCAATGATCGACGGTAGACAGACAGCCACAAAGCCTCCGCTGAGGGCCGAACAGTGACGTGGCCGAAATGGTAAGGATTGATGGTCCGCGACTTATAACAATAGTAAACTCCCAAAAGTGGAGTAAAAAACGTAAAAAGCGAGTGAGGGAAAAACTAGAAAAGAATTGAAGAGGGTGAAACAGCAACATGTACATCCATCCATCCATCCATCCATCCATCCATCCATCCATCCATCCATCCATCCATCCATCCATCCATCCATCCATCCATCTTCTTCCGCTTATCCAGGGTCGGGTCGCGGGGGCAGCAGCTTTAGGAGGGACTCCCAGATTTCCCTCTCCCCAGCCACTTCATCCAGCTCATCCCGGGGGATTCTAAGGCGTTCCCAGGCCAGCTGAGAGACATAGTCTCTCCAGCACGTCCTGGGTCGTCCCCGGGGTCTCCTACCGGTGGGACATGCCCGGAACATCTCCCCAGGGAGGCGTCCAGGAGGCATCCCGATGAGATGCCCGAGCCACCTCATCTGCCTCCTCTCAACGTGGAGGAGTAGCGACTCTACTTCGAGTCTCTCCCGTATGACCGAGCTTCTCACCCTATCTCTAAGGGAGAGCCCGGACATCATGCGGAGAAAACTCATTTCGGCCGCTTGTATCCGGGATCTCGTTCTTTTGGTCACAACCCATAGCTCGTGACCATAGGTGAGGGTAGGAGCGTAAATCGACCAGTAAATTGAGAGCTTTGCCTTTGGGCTCAGCTGTCTCTTTACCACGACGGACCGGTACAGAGTCCGCATTACTGCCGAAGCTGCACCAATCCGCCTGTCGATCTCGCGCTCCATCCTGCCCTCACTCGAGAACAAGACCCCAAGATACTTAAACTCCTCCACTTGGGGCAGGATCTCATCCCCGATCCGGAGAGGGCATTTCACCCTTTTCCGACCGAGGACCATGGACTCGGATTTGGAGGTGCTGACCCTCATCCCGACCGCTTCACACTCGGCTGCGAACCGCTCCAGTGAGAGCTGGAGATCACGGCCTGAAGAAGCCAACAGCACCACGTTGTCTGCAAAAAGCAGAGACGCGATGCCCTCAACGCCTCGGCTGCGCCTAGAAATTCTGTCCATAAAAATTATGAACAGAATCGGTGACAAAGGGCAGCCTTGGCGGAGTCCAACCCTCACTGGGAACGAATCTGACTTACTGCCGGAAATGCGGACCAAACTCTGGCATCGGTGCTACAGGGACCGAACCGCCCTTATCAATTGGCTCGGCACCCCGTACTCCCAAAGCACCCTCCACAGAACGCCTTCTCCAAGTCCACAAAACACATGTGGACTGGTTGGGCGAACTCCCATGCACCCTCGAGGATCCTGCCGAGGGTGTAGAGCTGGTCCACTGTTCCACGGCCAGGACGAAAGCCACACTGCTCCTCCTGAATCCGAGGTTCGACCTCCCGATGGACCCTCCTCTCCAGCACCCCTGAATAGACCTTACCAGGGAGGCTGAGGAGTGTGATTCCCCTGTAATTGGAACACACCCTCCGGTCCCCCTTCTTAAAGAGGGGAACCACCACCCCAGTCTGCCAATCCAGAGGCACTGTCCCCGATGTCCACGCAATGTTGTAGAGCCGTGTCAGCCATGACAGCCCCACAACATCCAGAGCCTTTGGGAACTCCGGGCGGATCTCATCCACCCCTGGGGCCTTGCCACCGAGGAGTTTTTTAACTACCATAGTGACTTTGACCCCAGAGATTGGAGAGTCCGCTTCAGAGTCTCCAGGCCCTGCTTCCACAATGGAAGGCGTGTAGGTGGAATTGAGGAGGTCTTCAAAGTATTCTCCCCACCGACTCACGATGTCCCGAGTCCTTCTTCAGCTTGACGGCATCCCTTACTGCCGGTGTCCACCAGCGGGATTGGGGATTGCCGCCACGACAGGCACCAACGACCTTACGGCCACAGCTCTGGTCGGCTGCCCCAACAATGGAGGCATGGAACATTGTCCACTCAATGTCCCCCGCCTCCTCCGGGACGTGGGAAAAGCTCGTCCGGAGGTGGGAGTTGAAGCTCTTCCTGACAGGGGATTCTGCCAGACGTTCCCAGCAGACCCTCACAGAGCGTTTGCGTCTGCCAGGTCGGACCGGCATCTTCCCCCACCATCGGAGCCAACCCACCACCAGGTGGTGATCAGTTGACAGCTCCGCCCCTCTCTTCACCTGAGTGTCCAGAACATGCGGCCGCAGATCCGATGACACGACTACAAAGTTGATCATCGAACTGCGGCCTAGAGTGTCCTGGTGCCAAGTGCACACATGGACACCCTTATGCTTAAACATTGTGTTCATTATTGACAATTCGTCGAGCACAGAATTCCAAGAATAGAACACCGCTCGGCTTCAGATCGGGGGTGCCGTTCCTCCCAATCACGCCCTTCCAGGTCTCACTGTTATTGCCCACGTGAGCATTGAAGTCACCCAGTAGAACAATGGAGTCCCCAGAAGGAGCGCTCTCCAGCACTTCCTCCAGGGACTCCAAGAAGGATGGGTACTCTGAGCTGCCTTTTGGAGCATAGACACAAACAACAGTCAGGACCCGTCCCCCCACCCGAAGGCGGAGGGAGGCTACCCTCTTGTTCACCGGGGTGAACCCCAATGTGCAGGCACCCAGCTGGGAGGCAATAAGTATACCCACATCTGCTCGACGCCTCTCACCGTGGGCAACTCCAGAGTGGAAGAGAGTCCAGCCCCTCTGGAGAGGGCTAGTGCCGGAACCCAAACTGTGTGTGGAGGCAAGTCCGACTATGTCTAGTTGGAACTTTTCTGCCTCGCACACCAGTTCGGGCTCCTTCCCAGCCAGAGAGGTGACAATCCATGTCCCAAGAGCCAGCTTCTGCAGCCGGGGATCAGACCGCCAAGGTCCCTGCCTTTGGCCGCCGCCCAGCTCATAATGCACCCGACCCCTTTGGCCCCTCCCACAGGTGGTGAGCCCATGGAAAAGGGGACCCACATTTCCTTTTCGGGCTGTGCCCGGCCGGGCCCCATGGGCGAAGGCCCGGCCACCAGACGCTCGCCTTCGAGCCCCACCTCCGGGCCTGGCTCCAGAGGGGGGCCCCGGTGACCCGCGTCCGGGCGAGGGAAATCTTAGTCCATATATGTATTTCTTCATAAGGGGCTTTTTGAGCTGTGCTTTGTCTGGCCCCTCACCTAGGACCCTTTTGCCATGGGTGACCCTACCAGGTGCATGAAGCCCCAGACAACATGGCTCCTAGGATCATTGGGACACGCAAACCCCTCCACCACGATAAGGTGACGACTCACGGAGGGGCAACGTGTACATATTTTGTTAAGTTAGACAAACCCATATACTTTTTCATGTTCATATGTGTGCAAATCTTATTATTATTTTATATAAACATAACTGCTCAATCAGAACATGGACACAGCACCCAGAACTTTGTGGCCACATGGGCACAGACGGCGGTCACAACACACGCACACACACACACACACACACACACACACACACACACACACACACACACACACATAGGGGCGGTAACCTCCCAATACACATAGGTACGACCATTCGGTACCTAGGTGATGCTTTCCCGCCTTTTCCGGACAGTATAAAACATTCTGACCTGGAGATGGGAATTGTTGTTTCATCTGCTGCTGTGCCTCGTGTACTGGCCGCCATTAAACAACCCAAGATCTTGCCAATAAAGAACCAACTGTTACTCCACATCTTTGTTTTCCTTGCTCAACAACGGACATCTCAAACAACATGCAACAGAATGTAAAAATGTAGAAATGTAGGTCATCTCTCCAGTGACGCTGCAGCGCTCTACGTGACAAACCGAATATATATATATATATATATATATATATATATATATATATATATATATATATATCTTACATGAGATGGAAATTTGCAACACCATGCAGATTGGTTTGTAAACCAAGTCAAAATAACATGAGGTTGTCATCAGATATGATGCTTAAATAATACATAGGTGCCTGAACCCATTATATTATGTGCAAATAAAGATAGGATTGGAGGAGGGATTGGTGTTTATCTGAAATTCAGACCTGGTTCAGAGAAGCATATTGGGACATTGAAGACACGTGTTCTTGATATGTGATAATGACCTGGAGAGATGTGACATTTAATATATTATATATTGAGATGATACGTTTTTAGCTAAATCAAGTGACTCAGACGAGATAAATAAAATGTAATCTAGAAATGCATATTTATTGTGCTTTTTAATTATTTATTTTCTTATTCATTTTATATTGCATATCATGACTTTTTTGCCTCTCTTCAGGAAGAAAGCTATACTTTTGGTGCCAGAAAGGCACTCCCAAAGCTTTCAGAGTCAAAGTGTTCTGTGGTGCAGCCGCCTTTTTCCACAACTTTCATGCCAGCCCTGCAAGAACACACTCTGGCCAGACCAAACCAAGACATTCCATCTCTCAGAGAGTTTACTGGCCAGGGATGTCTGTGGGTAGGTAAATACCCAAAGTCTGTCAATAATTGTATGCTCTATGATTCAAATACAAGTATGCCTGATAATGACTAAAGCATTTCTCTGGGGCTTCAAAACACTTAAGGAAAAGTTTTACACTTATGCGGTTTTCAGTTTTCCCAATGCACGTGACTTGTTTTTATTTGAAGCAAAAAATAACCATTGAACCTTTCAAGACAGCATTTTCAGAGCCACACCTTTCATACAAGGAGAGCAAAGTGACATCAGCGATCAGACAGGAAGCAGAATGGAATATTATCCCATCACAGAGAGGTGGAGTAAAATTCTGACATCATAAGGCATATTTGGAATTTTCTATCAAGGGTCCCTTTGTCATAGAGTGAAACACTGTCCCTCTTTGGCCAGTTTGGGTGTGTCATGTTTTAATTTGGATCATTTGTCACCAGCATCGGGACACCTTTGATGTTTGAGAATGGAGTCGGGATGCACAGACAAGCAGGAGGTGGTCCTCCCAATTGTGATGAAACATTTCGACAAAATCTCTTCAGCGCAATGGTGTTTGCTGGCTGGCAAAGACTTTGACTCAGACACGGGGGCCATCTTGGCTGACATGTGCATAGAGATTGCTCAGAAACTCTCAGCTGATACCCTGAAAATGATTCTGCCCCTGTTCCAGCCGGGGGTGCCGGACATTAAATCCAAATGCACGGCCCCAGTCATGGATGGCACCATGAATGCCACCTTTGCATCAGCACTTGGTGTTCCTGAGCAGCCATGCGACTACACCAACAAGCTGGACTCGCTACTTGCAGAGGAAATCTCCAAGAGGGTCAATCGGACTTTGGATTCAGCCACCGACACAGACGTTGAGCCACTGGTACCCATTATCTACGTCCCAGGGACGTTCACCAAGCTGGAGGTTCTGTTCAAAGTGGTAAAGCTCTCCTGTGGTGCTTTGTGGTCCTACTTGGGCCGTGTCCAATCCACCACACGGTGTTTGGGACCATGCTGGCGCCAACATAGCAGCACTCAGGCAACAGAAGAGTCTCAGAGTTCTAAGACATCTTCCAGTCCAAAATCAAAAACTGGTGTCGAAGAAACAACAGAGGCAGTGACTGAAATCCTTCGCAAGTGGTCAGAACCCACAGACTCCAATTCTGCAGGTTCTTCACCAAACACCTCCCCGGACATTCATGGTACAGCGTCTGACATTGTCAGAACGATTAGGCGCGACCTTCACCATGCCGTAAACATAGACAGAAAGAGTAGTGTGTCTGCCTGTCCTCATTTTGACCTGAGGTTGATCTTGAAGACCTTGATCAACTTTTTTTCTGCTGGGGAGCAGCCCACATCCCGCCATGAGGTCGTCCGCAAAAGCAGCTTTGTGGACTTTTCAAAGAATCGATTTGAAAAACTTATGACAGAAGTTGTCTCTCCAGATGTGCAGGAGTCCGACTTCCTGGTGGGGTTTCAGCGATACTCGGGCTGTGACAGCATATTGGATCCAGGGGGATCCTTGTTGGAGACGCCCGACACTCCTCCCCCATTCAACTTTGAAGGAATACAGGATGAAGTGGAGGGCTTGTATGACAAATTTCCCATGGAAGGCCCAAAAGTCACCAAAACCCTAGAAAGACTTAGAGATGACATCACAACGTTCTCCAAACAATTGAGAGATAAAATTTATAATTATATCAAGGCCAACCAGACCAGTTTTACTGCAGAGTTTTCAGGAAGGGTATCTCCCCAAAATTGCAGTAAGCAAACAGTCCTGCATTCAGAGATCATGAAAAACATTATTGAGGATTCTGTAGGTAAGTTTTTGCAACAGGTTTTCCTCTGGATGGAGATGGAACCAAGAAAGAGGAAAGCCAGCGCAGATGAAGTGTGCGGTGCATTAAAAGACATCAACACTCTCATCACCACTACTGTGACTTCAGAACCTGATGCGATCACTTCTCAGGGGACTTCAGAAACAGAGTCAGCACATTACCTGTCAGCATTTAACCAACGGGACCAGGACCACCCAGAGCGTATCATCAATGAGTCTTCACTACGAGAGGTGACCAGGAACTTTGTAAGCATGCTTATCATCACAATGGTCAAGAACTTCCCAAAGAAGGTCCGTAGGTCTCTGCAGCCAGATGACATGCTTCTGATCATCCGACGTCTCTCCGACAAAGTGCTCAAAGTCAACTTGGCTACACTGGCGGCCGAGGACATGGTCAGCTACAGTAGATTCATCCAGGCAGTCATCAAATACCTCTTCAGACAGTTTGGCTCTCGGGAGAAGTTGCTAATAGCATTGATGTCTGATGATTCATGTTTTGATGACGCTGTGTTGACACACCTGACCAACGCACTCAACAACAGGCACGATAGAGCCAGACAGAGCAGGATCAGAAGGTTCTTTGCCGCTGTAGGCAAAGCTCTCATGAGACCCTTCAGTGCAGAACATGAATAACCTTTTCTCGCTGGACTGGTTTAGAGGTTTTGCTAAAGATAGCTCATGCTCTTTGATTTTATTATTTTATTTTTTCTACCACAAAACCATTCACATGGAGCTGGAACAAATTGGTGCTGGACAAGCAGCAATTATTCTACAAGAAGGCTCAGCATCTTAGGGGCACCGGCCAAAGATCGCTCGGGCCAACTTTTAAGCATTATTTTATGGCATGATCCATTCTTCTCTAAGAGGAGTTTCTTAAACCTCTAAAAATGGCCAGAAATGGCACCAAGTTCCCAAAAAATTCTAAAAGACAGACTTCCTCAGAGATTTTGCACGTTGCTCCAAAAGATTTTTTTCTTACCTCAAACATAACAGTACTGTCATACACTACTGCAGGGGTGGTCAACCCGTGGCTCGCGAGCCGCATGCGACTCCTTGCCTGGTTTACATTCATATCAACATTTGTTTTTTTGTTTTTGTTTTTTTTTGTTTTTTTGTGTGCGTGTTCACTTCGCTTGAGTTCAATATGGTATTATCGTCAAACGCTGCGTGTTCGCTTCGCTTGAGTTCAATTTGGTATTTTCGTCAAGCATGAAGTGAAATCCCGCAAAGGAGGAGGGGCAAACCCATTCGAGGAAACAATTAGTGTCGATTTCGCTCTTAAGATGGCAGGGAAAAAATGCACAGCTAAACGTGGCCCAATTATAACCGAGCAGCCGGGGGGGGTTCATGTATATCAGGGGTGGCCCGGAGCCTGGTGGCCTGGGGGAAGAAGCTGTCTGTGTCTGCTGGTTTTGGCGTACCGAGCTCTATAACGCTCTATTATGTAGAAAGCTTGAGCGCAAATGCTGTTTAACCAAACTTGAGGTTTCCCATCAGGCATGGCGTGACCGCCTCCTGAAATACAAAGAAGCGCTTATTTTAGCAAAAATTAATTATTTCTCGCAAATTATTAATCTCAATAAAAATGATCCATCCATCCATCCATTTTAGCAAAAACAAATTATTTCGCGCGAAATATTAATCTCAATAAAAACAATCCTAAATACTTATTCGATATGGTGGCAAAGCTAACACTCCGCCAGCCGACCTCCAAACTTCCTTCCACTCAGCCGACAAGTTCATGAAACTTTTCGCTCAAAAGATTCAATCCATTAGGGATGAGATCACGGTGACCGTTCCAATCACTCAGTCAAGACCGATTATGGGAGCTGACGATCATGTGATATCCCTCTCAAATTTTAAAAGCGTGTCCCTTGAAAGGCTCACAAAATTGGTAAACAACGTGTTTACTCGACCCGCTTCCAGCCAAACTGTTAAAGAATTATTTCAGATTTTAGGACCGTCCGTCTTAAATATAATTAATCTGTCTGTCTCCTCTGGTATCGTGCCAACAGCCTTTAAAACCATTATTAAACCGCTACTTAAGTGACTAAACCTCAACCCGGACTGTTTCAGTAATTATAGCCCAGTTTCAAATCTCCCTTACATAGCAAAAATTCTTGAAAAAGTAGTCGCGCAGCATCTTATTGATTACATGGTTGCTAATAATCCATTTGAATCGTCTGGTTTTAGAGCAAACCACTCACTGAGACAGCACTTGCTAAAGTGACCTATGGATTCAAACACCTCATCGGTACTATTATTACTTGATCTTAGTGCTGCCTTCGACACTGTAGATTTCAATATTTCATTAGAGAGCCTTAAAACATGCGTTGGTATTTCAGGGTCAGCACTTTGCTGGTTTAATTCCTATCTATCTGACAGGACCCACCGAGTGGTCCATGGCAACCCGACCTCTGAGCTCACTAATGTTACGTGTGGTGTCCCGTAGGTATTGGTACTCGGACCAATTGTATTTTCGTTACTTTGAGGATTGTATTAACCCCTAATCATTCCTCCAAAGAAAGCAAGTGGGAGCAGTAAAGCCATACTAAAACACATAGACGCTCTTAAAGCAATGCGACAGTGAGCGCCCGGCGCGTTGCGGTTGCGCGATCGGACCAAATTAAGCTACCTGCGCACTGAGGTCCACTCAAATTTTGGAAAGTACATCAGGACTTATTTTAAATATTTTTCTGAATTTCAGCGACGGCTCTGTCACAATAATGCGACCAGCGCAGTGCAGTTGCGCGGTCGGCGACGCGCTACGGTTGCGCGTTCGGCGGTGCGCTGCAGTTGCGCGATCGGACAAAATTAAGCTCCCTGCGCACTTAGGTCCACTTAAATTTTGGAAAGTACATCTGGACTTTATAAATATTTTCTACATTTCAGCGACGGCTCTGTCACAATAATGCGACCAGCGCGGTGCAGTTGTGCGGTCGGCGACGCGCTACGGTTGCGCGTTCGGCTGTGCGCTGCAGTTGCGCGATCGGACAAAAATGCGGCAAATGAAAAAATGCTTAAAAAAGGCGGGGTCTTTTTGTCTTGGAACGGATTAAATTTTCTTTCCATTATTTGTAATGGGGAAAATAGATTCGGAATTCGACCGATTCGCTTCTCGAGCCGCCTTCTGAAACGGATTGTGGTCGAAAACCGAGGTTTGACTGTATACACATTTATCGACGATCAATTCATTCTGGTCAAGACGCTCGTCCAGGTGTTGTGCTCGATTTGGTTCCCCCGTGAGGATTTGTTTCCCCTGCCGCGGGAGCGCGCACGCCTTGTTTGGAAAGCGAAAAACCGATGCCGTACGGCGTCGTACGGCGTCAGCACTTTGTTGTTTTCAATAAAAATATGAAGGACACACGTTTGCGTCAGTCAATTTTCATTTTAGAAAGGATTTATTTCATTTTATTTAAGTTCATTCGCGTTCTGCCGTTGAAGCGAGGTGCGTTCAAAGACCAATCGTACAGACGGAACACTCAGCCTCGTCACCAAAAAGCAACGATATCATTACGTAAGCTCTTTGCATAAACCTCGATGCAAAGAAGCTCCACTTTTTGGGGAGCATTACATGCAACAAGGAGTATATATTACAAAGGAGACCTAATACTTAATTGTGATCATCATTCATCTATTTTCATTATTCAGGTATTTTCAAAGCAACTTAATATTGTTGTATTTATTAATTTGCTTTAAAATGACAGTGCATTATAATTAAATGCAGACATTATAGCAATGTCAAACGTGTTCATTTAAGAAAAAGCCACAAACGTTTTGTGACGAAAACATTCATAACGAGAATGATTTAAGTGAATTGATACGAATGAATGAATGAATGAATGAATGAATGAATGAATGAATGAATGAATGAATGAATGAATGAATGAATGAATGAATGAATGAATGAATGAATGAATGAGAAGAGATTTCAGTTCTGAAGGCTCCTTTTGTCCCAAGCAAAGTGACAGGTGGTGGGGAGAGGGGATAAAAATTGTAACAGGAACTCTATAAAAATGCCAACCCGTGAGAGTTTGTGCCCCCCTCCCATTTTGAGAACAGTAAGTCCTGGACTCCAACTGTTTTTTTTTTTTTGTCTTCCTGGGGGTCTCTTCAGGTAGTGTGGCAAATTTGAACAGGTTGCCTCATTTCTAGCCCAAGTTACAGGGGGGGAACAGATCCTCACGGCGGCGCTGTAGTTTTACCAAACTCATATCACTCAATTATGCAAAAACTTAATCAAACATGACTCAAAACTAAAAAAACAAATTGAGTGTTCATACAACAAAGGGCTAAAACAAATTATTGTCTGACAGCAGAATTTTTTGAATGATATATAGGCTAAAGATGGCAAACATTTAAAGCATTCTTTATGCACTGTAAACATCTGACATTGTCCTTTTCAGTTTGCAGAACATCTTTCAAATGAAGAAATAGATTTCTCAGCAAAGGCACATGATATAAATAGGTACAGGCTGCAAATTGCCACAACGCTTCTATTAGAGACTGTAAGTAATATGCAACCCAGAGATGTTAAGAGAATAAGAGAACGTATAATGCTTTGATGTCTATTGTTATGCAAATGTATATGCTAATGCCAGTCCATGCCCATTGGTGCCAGTCTAGACGGCGCCAAGATGGCGCCAGCCGAGACGGCGCCATCTTGGCTGAGAGAGAATAAGAGAATGTTTTAATGACCTGCGCAGGTTGTATTTTGCGTGGGGTGGGGGGCCAGCTTCACGCAGGTTGTATCATGGAATAAGAGAATGTATAATGCTTTGATGTCTATAGAGAATAAGAGAATGTATAATGCTTTGATGTGAATAAGAGAATGATAATGCTTTGATGTCTATTGTTTTGCAAATGTATATGTTAATGAGTTTGGTGCCAGTCTAGACGGCGCCAAGATGGCGCCAGCCGAGACGGCACCATCTTGGCTGACGCCATCTTGGATGGGGTATTGTTATGCTAATGTATATGCTAATGTGTATGGCGCCAGCCGAGGCGGCGCCATCCAAGGCGGCGCCATCTTGGCTGGCTGGAGAATGTATAACGCTTTGATGTCTATTGTTATGCAAATGTGTATGCTAATGAGTTTGGTGCCAGTCTAGACGGCGCCAAGATGGCGCCAGCCGAGACGGCGCCATCTTGGCTGACGTCATCTTGGATGGGGTATTGTTATGCTAATGTGTATGGCGCCAGTTGAGGCGGCGCCAGCCGAGGCGGCGCCATCTTGGCTGGCTGGCGCCATTTTGGCTGGCCGGCTGGCGCCATCTTGGATGGGGACATGTATGGGGCATGTATTATAGCTGCCAGGTGTTGGTGCACCTAATTTGACATTCAATAGTTAGTGGGGTCCGTTCAATAGTTTGAGTTTGCGGGGTCGTAATTGTCTCCAAGAGTCGAGTCGTTAAAGCGCCAGCATTTACTGGCTCCGGATTTTCTATGTGTAATTTCTGTTGAAAATAGGTATCTGAAGGAGACAGGCCAGGTGTTGGTGCACCTAATTTGACACTCATTAGTCTGCGGGGGGGTCGTAGTCGTCTCCAAGAGTCGAGTCGTTAAAGCGCCGTCACAATCATTGGCTATAGCAGAGCGCTTTCGCATCACATGACCCCATAGGCGTGGTCTTTTCTCTGCCAAGTTTGAAGTTAGTTTGGGACGGATGACCACCGATCATTTTGAGAAGACAAGCCAGCGCATGAGCTTTGATCAGCTGAGTCGGAGTGCGCCAAATATTGTTTCGAGACGGTTAAAGGTAGGTAATGTTACTATTTTATCAATATAATAATGATAATAATAATACATTAGGTTTATTATAATACACTATGGTTATTTGTAAAACATGATGTAATGTTTATGTATTGTCATGCAGCTATCATCGTTTTTGCCGATGCTCATGCACCCTTCGACGATGACTTCGCAATCAGACTACGGTGAGTCAGCCGTTCATCTATGGTAGCTATAAATGCTCCTAGTTTGTTATTTATTTTATGTATGTAACAGATCTCGTAGCCGCAGCCATTAGAAAAAACGAGCCGCCGACAGAAGCTGATTTCGAAACACAGACTCCGATAGGTGTCTCTGGACGACATTTTGAATTACCAGAGCCAGACGCATTAGAGCCAGCGGAACCAATCGCATCAGAGTCACGTGCTACCATTGAGACCAATCAACTTACGTCCCACGCAGACCGACAGGAAGTTGTCACGAACATAGGTGGAGCCGGAAGCATTCACGGACACAGAATTGGCGGATGCTTTATCTGCATACGAAGGCGCGAACCACCCTTACGAGTCGGCAAACAAAGTTAGAGGTATTCCCTTCTATTTTTTCTCTTTCTATGTTATCATTCGACTAGCTATTTTTGGTATTATAACGGTTTAACTGATTTTAAATATCTACTTCCAGTTAAGCATCGTTACACGGGGCAAGGTATTCAAAGAGGAAGGAGGAGGAGGAGGGCAGCCGTCTACAACCATTCAACCACCAGGGGGCCTGAGCCGGCACACGAGGGTCATCATCATAAGAATAGGAGGCGTCCAGTAAAGTGCGGTGGTAATTGCATCTACAAAAGTCGATTACAAGAATGTTTTAGGGTTATGGCATCCTGACAAATTTGGTTGAATCAAGATAGGTCTGTTTTTTTTGTTTTTTTTTACTATTCCGTGTTGCTTCTGTTGTGTTGTTTTAAAAAAAAGAAATATAATGGATCATTGTAACCTCTCCTCAGCGGAGTCAGATTTCCTAACAAACATTGGTGAAATAGATTTGCAAACATTTTGTGAAATGGTTACAAACCAAATAAGTGATAAACGTGAGCTAGATTTGTTGAGCATTAACAAGATTCAAGATTCAAGAGTTTTTATTCGCCATGTTTGAGCGTGCCAAACAAGGAATTTGACTTCGGTACATCACAGCCTCTGTTCAACATTTAGGTGACTAACAACACTCAGGACATGTGAAAAATGACAAATATTCTCAAACATCCCCTGATCTTAAACTCCCAGGAGGGCAAGGAAAAATTCAAAACTCCAACTAGGGGAAATGAGAAGTCTTGAGAAGAGACCACAGATGGGAGGGTCCCTCTTCAAGGATGACCAGGCTGCAATGGATGCAGAGAGGACACATAGTACAAACAGTGTAGACAATTCAAAAAAGGTGTGGAGAGCAGGATGTTATTGCACAGCAATGACTCTGAGACTCTAAGAGTGGAGTGAATTCATCAGAGCAACAGCCTGGGGGAAGAAGCTGTCTCTGTGTCTGCTGGTTTTGGCGTACAGAGCTCTATAACGCCGTCCGGAGGGGAGTAGTTCAAACAGACTGCAACCTGGGTGAGAAGGGTCTGTAGAGATGTTACTTGCACGTTTCCTGGTCTTGATATTGATATTGATTTGCTATCAACCGATGCGTCTAGGGTTCAAATATCAGATCTGCTCACGGTTCTCAACAATGTGAACGCTGCTGTGTCGGGGGGAGAAAGTCCCCTCAGTCCTGATATTCTTACCCATTTACAAGTTGTCATCGATGATCTGAACAATCAAAGTCTGAATGAAGGTAGACAGAGTCCTACACCGATCCCGTCACGATTGCTAGACATGATAGCGGAATTAAATAACCAAGCTAATGATAACAGCGGACGTATCAGACCTGATATTCCTGTTCAATTGCTAGCCATGATCAAAAATCTAAATACGCAGCCTTTGGTTGACCAGTTGACCGTTAAGCCTGTCGATACCATGCCAGTTGTTACCGATGCCGACACACCAGCATTTCAACACATGCCTCACCAGCCTAACAACGGCTCCGTAATAACTGATGACATTGCACCAGCGTTTCAGCACATCCATCAACAGCCTAACAACTGCTCTGTTGTAATTGATCATGAAATAGATGTTATTGATGACAGCACACCAACATTTCAACACATGCCTCACCATCCTAAAAACGGCTCTGTAATAACATGACATTGCACCAACGTTTCAGCACATTCCTCAGCCTAACAACTGCTCTGTTGTAATTGATCATGAAATAGATATTACTGATGACAGCACACCAGCGTTTCAACACATGCCTCACCAACCTGACAACGGTTCTGTAATAACTGATCATCTGACTACAACCCTGCTGGTTCTGTTGTAGTCAATAGACCGCATTTCAATAATGTCGAGGTAAGCCAGTTAAATATACCATCGCAAGCGAACATCAATGATTTTGCAACCTTTTACCTCCAGATTGAAGATAAAATAGATGATGTTATGCAAGAGGTGGATAGCACAAACAGGTGATGTGATTCAGGTTGAGTTAGTGGGTGGTAATGATAGGGCTCATATCTACCAGCAAATGCGTGACATAAACTCTATCAGAGAATGCTTGAGCATTTAACCCAATCAAATACAGAGCTTCCGGCCGATGAGAGCTTAGAGCTTATTGTACAAATAGTCACTCCATTGTGTGGTGGAATGCATCGCAGGCTGGTAAACAGTACCAACAAAGAAATTTTGAGGTTGAAAAAACGACACTTACACATACCTCGTAACAAAGACAACAATCTGTGCTTTGCTCTCTCACTAACTTATCTGCTAAATGACACACTAACAACGAAACAGGCCACACGACAGGCACGGCTTTTACATGAGAGTGTAGGGTTGAATTGTCAAACACCTGTGAGTCTGGGGGATGTCCATAAATTTGAAAAAGTCCTCAAACGGAAAATAACTATAATGTACCGAAAAGAGGACTGTTGCCCCTTGACTTTTTTCAACACGCAATACCCCAAAATAGACGAAGACACTTTATTTGTCTTACACCTCGAGGGACATTACTACGGCGTGAAAGCTATAGAGGCATTCGTTGGTCACGCGTTCTTTTGCAGACATTGCTACAAGGGGCATGAGAACTGGCAACAACACCATTGTGAAGGACACTGTAACATTTGTCTCGATCCGCGTTGTAAACAACGGCGGTTTAAACATGTTATCTGCCCCGATTGTAACAAAACTTGCCGTAATGAGGAATGCTTTGCCAAACATAAAGAGTTTCGTGTGACGAATCGTGTGAGCAACTGCACCTCATACAAAAAATGCTTGCAATGTGGTCGGCAATATTATGTGAAAGCTGATGGTACCGGTGCTAAGCATTGTTGCCCTGTTAAAAAATGCGCATTGTGTGATGAAATCTTAAATCAAGATGACGCGCTGTTGAACCCCCACATGTGCTACATTCAGCCCATCAAGCCTCAACCACCTTGCAAAAATGTAGTCTACTACGATTTTGAAACCTATGTAGATACAGATGGTTTACACAAACATTTTCTTATCTGCTGTAAATCAAATAGACTGGAGAAAAAGTGGTTTGGCACAGATTGTGTTGACGAATTCTTTCGAAACCCACGGTTTAAACAAACGACATTTGTTGCACATAATGCAAGAGGTTTTGATTCATACATCTTGATAAGGAGAATGCTTGAACTAGGTATCAAACTTGACATTCTGATGCAGGGGAGTAAATTTCTGTCATTTGTCGATTGTCGAGTTACATGGTGAATAGGATGGTGAAAGATGGTGCGTGAGAGTGTATTGGATTTGGCCCAGACGAATTGGCTAAAATGAAATTCCAAATTTCAAAGCTTGACATGGAGGACCTGAAGAAGGGGGCCTGAGTAGGGGTTACTTAAAAGTTAGTTCTTCAAAATTAACTATTGTTAAATTGGTAAAGGGGAATTTGTTGGTTGAACCAGTAAACCTCCATTCCCGTTCCAAATTTCACCAGAAGATGGTGCCAAAGTCAGATTGACCTAACATAGTAAATTAATAGTTTAAAAAGTCATCGATTAGATGAAGACTTGTTCTGAAGCACAGCAACACACAATTTTGGATTATGTTATATTATTTTGTTTTGCTATCATATACTCTGAAACTGCTTGAATATTTTAATTTGCTAACTAGGGAAGCCCATGCTCATCAGGTAATGAGAATGAGACATGTTAATCACAGTTAGAGTAAGCCGCAATATACTTTATTTTATTTTGTTTTGCAATATTCAAGATTCAAGATTCAAGAGTCTTTTATTCGCCATGTTTGAGCGTGCCAAACAAGGAATTTGACTTCGGTAAATCACAGCCTCTGTTCAACATTTAGGTGACTAACAACACTCAGGACATGTGAAAAATGGCAAATATTCTCAAACATCCCCTGATCTTAAACTCCCAAAAGGGCAAGGAAAAACTCAAAACTCCAGCTAGGGGAAATGAGAAACCTTGAGAAGAGACCACAGATGGGAAGGTCCCTCTTCCAGGATGACCAGGCTGCAATGGATGCAGAGAGGACACATAGTACAAACAGTGTAGACAAATTCAAAAAAGGTGTGGAGAGCAGGATGTTATTGCACAGGAATGACTCTGAGACTCTAAGAGTGGTGTGAGTTCATCAGAGCAACAGCCTGGGGTAAGAAGCTGTCTCTGTGTCTGCTGGTTTTGGCGTACAGAGCTCTATAACGCCGTCCAGAGGGGAGTAGTTCAAACAGACTGCAACCTGGGTGAGAAGGGTCTGTAGAGATGTTACTTGCACGTTTCCTGGTCCTGGACAGGTACAAGTCTTGGATAGATGGGAGGTTGATTCCAATTATCTTTTCTGCAGTCCTGATTGTCCGTTGCAGTCTGTGCTTGTCTTGTTTGGAGGCCAATCCAAACCAGACAGTGATGGAGGTGAAGAGGACAGACTGGATGATGGCAGTGTAGAAGGTCTTCAGCAGCTCCCGCGGCAGGTCGAACTTCTTGAGCTGTCTCAGGAAGTACAGCCTCTGCTGGGCCTTCTTCCGGACAGAGTCTATGTGGCCGGTCCATTTCAGGTCCTGAGAGATTGTGGTTCCCAGGAACTTGAAGGTGTCTGTGGAGAGAATAGTATTACTGCGGATAGTGAGGGGTAAAAGTGGTGAAGGGTCACGCCTGAAGTCCACTGTCATCTCCACGGTCTTGAGCGGGTTCAGCTCCAGGTGGTTTTGGCTGCACCAGTGGACCAGCCGCTCCACCTCCTGTCTGTACGCAGTCTCATCACCGTCCTGGATCAGTCCGATGAAAGTGGTGTCGTCTGCATACTTCAGGAGCTTCACAGGAGAGTCACCTGAGGAGAAATCATTGGTGTAGAGAGAGAAGAGCAGTGGGGAGAGGACGCACCCCTGAGGGGCTCCAGTATTGGTGGTCCGGGTGTCAGATGTGATGCCCCCCAGCCTCACACGCTGTCTCCTGTTGGTCAGGAAGCTGGTGATCCACTGACAGGTGGAGGCAGGCACCGCAAGCTGGATGAGCTTCTGTTGGAGGATGTCAGGAGCGATGGTGTTGAACACCGAGCTGAAGTCCACGAACAGGATCCTGGCGTACGTTCCTGGGGTGTCCAGGTGGTGCAGGATGTAGTGCAGTCCCATTTGACCGCATCATCCACTGACCTGTTTGCCCGGTAGGCAAACTGGAGGGGGTCAAGCAGGGGGCCCGTGACATCCTTCAGGTGGTTCAGCACTAACCTCTCGAAAGATTTCATGACCACAGATGTCAGTGCGACAGGTCTATAGTCATTCAAACCTGTGATGGCGGGCTTCTTGGCCACTGGACATGTACACATGAATGTATTAAGAGTTGAGTAAGGACAAGGGGCTGACAGTGATACCGTGGGTGGAAGACTGCACTCCCACGCTTGAGCTTGACCTAGAGGTCACCAGCTTGTCAAAATACGTTTTGAAGATGCTTGAGTGTTTTAACCTGCTAACTAAGAGAATCCACGATCATAGTTATGATTATCTGTTAAATTGACTATTGTGAAAGTATGTGTTATTATTGTCACGATGTTTGATCAGTATCAAACATGTATGTAATATTGATGTTCTATTTACACATGAATGTATGAATGTGAGTGAAGACAAGGAGGCGGAAACGGTTAATGGTGATACTAAGTGGTGGAAGACTGAGGTTCCACATATGAGCGTGACCTCGGTCACGTGCATCCAGTTGAAGCCTAAACAAAATCCTGTTTGACGGAACACAAGTCAGAGAAAAAACATTTGCAAATGTCACGTTGATGGACAGTTGACAAGATTTGGGAGTGGGAAACAGGATGAAGCATCCCTGAGAAAATTGTTACTTCCGTGAGAACATGGTCACCTCATCTGGTTGAATCCGGTTGAGACCGGCTGAGATGCAGGTGCAGTCTATTCTGGAAGCATTTGGGTCATCTGAGGCCAATGTATGACGTCATGGAAAAAAACTGGTACGTGACCAAGCAGGCATAGTACCCACGAACTGGACTGGTATAAAAGGTTCGTTCGGACAAAGAGCATCGCTCTCTCTCGCCCAGAGGGCTCTGCCCGTCAGGGGTATGCCCCTGCGGCTACTGCCGTGGGTCGAGAACGCCGATTAGACAAAGATAGATTTCATTCTTTCTGAGATTAACCCTAGGTCCGTTAAGATGAATTTATACTATCTTCAAATTGGACTTAGTCAAAAGTTAAGATCAAAGACAGGCTAGGAGATGCAGACCTCGGTGCAGGAGAGAGAAGCCATTTTTAGGGCGTCGTCATCTCCATTCTTTAGGCCAGCCTGTTCTTTTAAACAGAATTCGGATTTTGGAAGAAGGAGAACTGATCACTCGACTTTTCCACCAAACAGCATTTTAGACCTCTAGCCTCTTACCCTTTTTTACTATATTTTTGAGTTTTCAATCGAGAGAACTTCAAGACAGAATAATTTTTGCTCTATTGAGAATGGTGAGTGGAAATTATTGTTAGTTGTTCGAACAATTGAAACTTGTAATTCTCTTGCTTATTCATTAAATTTCTACTTTATAATCATTTAATTTCGATTAATGATTATTTTGATCTTTTATGCTTTAAATCTCTTTTGTTTCTCTATCATAGTCATACTTTAAACCGTTCAGTTCTTTTTTAAATGAAGACAGCTTTAATCCTTGACATCAGGGAGTGTCAGAATCTGGTTCGAAACCGTTAACTTAAGCTCAGCTAGTGTGAGTGTACGCTAGTGAAAATAAACGAGTTCCCGCGGTCTTAACAAAGACAGCTAAACTATTCCGAGTGGATAACAAAAGCAACAATCTTAATAGGAAAGGAGAGCCGCTGAAACGGCTGCTATCGAGGAGATCCTGGGTCTCGACAAAGTAGTTACTCAACCCTCGGGTTTCTTTGATTTCAGCGGGACTGCCGTCCGGAAATGACGGAATTAATCTAACAATAGATTAGTTACCTGAACAGCGGTTAGACTCGGAACGAATCTTCTTTCCGTACCGGCTGAAATCAATTCTCGTCTCCCCTACAGGCTGCGTTACTGCAGAGGGGCTAAAGTACAGAATTCTACCCTTTAAATGGAGAGCCGGTCACTTACATCAGATAAGTGGACGATTGACACGATTTAGACACAAAATCTCGATTCATAGACTCGCTCTCGTTCCTGACGATGCCTCTAAGTGCGATGCCTAAGGCCCTGGGGTTTGAAGATAAATCAAAGGGTTATTTTCCACACAAATTCTGCTCTTTAGAACATCTAAACTACGTGGGGTGTTACCCTGACCCTGCGTACTCCTATATCGAACGAATGTCACCCTCTCAACGAGCTAAGTTCGATGAATGGTATGGCAAAGAAGCTAGTGGTGTGTTCGATTTTGCTAAACAGGCGATAGCCTACTGCGAGAATGACGTTGACCTGTTAATGCAGGGGTGTGAGAAATTCAGGAGTGAGTTTTTTGAGGCCACTGGAACAGACCCATTCAATGCTGTGACAATAGCCTCTGCGTGCATGAAAGTTTTTTGCGCTAATTTCCTAACCCCTCAAACACTAGCCATTACACCTTCAGACAACTATATGCATCAGTACAAAGCTTTTTCGCATGACACTATTCAATACCTGCAATGGATCATGCATAGCCAAAATATTCACATTGGGCATGCATTGAACGGAGGTGAGATCAAGATAGATAACTACACTGTAGTTATTATGTAGTTATTTTGGTTGTTATCACCATGGCTGCGCAGAATGCTACAACCTCTCTAAAATATGTCCGACAACAAAACGCCCCTTTCAGGAGAGGTTTGATAACACCCAAAAGAAAATTCAGGAACTACAGCTTAAACAGGATGTGCCCCTTGTAATTATGTGGGAGCCCGAATGGTTGCAAATGAAAAAGGTGAGCATAGAGGTGAAGGAATTCCTGAAAAAAGCCAAATTTCCTGCAACTCTCAAGCCGAGGCAGGCCCTCTTTGGGGGTCGAACAAACGCATTCGTTTTAAGATACACAGCAAAACCTGACGAGCGTGTGCTGCATGTTAATGTGACGACATTATACCCTTTCATCGATAGCACAGGCATCTACCCCATCGGAAATCCAACGATTATCCACGGTCATTTTAAAGACCCCAGGTCGTATTTCGGTTTCATCAGCGCCACAGTCAACCCACCCCGTGGTTTGTATTTTCCTGTTTTACCCTTCAAAACAGCTAAAGGTAAACTCGTCTTCACACTGTTCCGTACATGCGCTGAGCATAACAACCAGCAGACAGCGTGTACACATAATGATGATCAAAGATCGTTAACAGGTGTTTGGACAACCCCTAAATTTGCTAAGGCACTTGACCTCGGCTACACAGTTGCAGATATTACAGAAGTATGGCATTACACAAGAGCGAGTGACAAAATTTTCCGGGATTATATCCTAACATTTCTAAAAGGTAAACAGGAATCTTCAGGTTATCTGGCTCACGTGGTCAATCAGGCTGATAGAGAAAGATACATAGAAGGGTATCCATCAGGGTATCCAACTAGACCAGGGGTGGCCAACCAGTCAGAGACTAAGAGCCACATTTTTTACTGTGTCATCGCAAAGAGCCACATCATACACATGAGCACACATGAACACCCCACACACACACACACACGCACACACACACACACACACGCACACGCACACGCACACACACACACACACACACACACACACACACACACCCCTCTGCTCAGCCAAATTTATTGTGTGACATTATTATGTCACGCACCAACATGATAATGACAAATTGACTCCTACAGTACTAAAACCACAGACCAAAGACCACATTTTCAACAATGAACATTGTGTGCATTTTCTCACACAGACAAACTCTCAGTTCAACAAATTCCACAAACAAAAACATAATAAGTTTTTTCACTTACTATGTGTGGCGGGACAGACCATTCGTTTTAGTTTGTCGTTTTCAGGAGACAAGATTTCAATAACGTCACTGAGGCATATTTTAACGAACTCCACTTCATTGTATGGCTTTTTAGCCCGTGCAATGTTCCAAGCCAGTTGAAACAATGCAAGTGTGACAGTCTCTGAGTGCTTCGTAATTTTTTTGAAAAACTGTACCTATTTTTCTGCCTGACTTTTCAAAGTCTCCAAACTTGTGCTTGCGAAATTCAGTCCCTTTTGCAAAGTCCTTATCGATATTGGCATGAAGTGAGCTGAAGTGGCGCTGACCATTTGAAGCTTTTAAATGCGCCAATGACGTCCGACATATCAGGCAGAATGGCTTGCCATTGCGTTAAAAAAAAAAAAACTTTAAGCTTTTCTGGACCTAATGGGCCCCCGTAGTCACAGTCGCCATTCATTAAAAAGCCAGCAAAACCAATCGCTCTGTTTGTCCCTCCTCCTTTGCGGGATTTCACCTCACGCGCATGCGCGTTTGACCAAAATACCATATTGAACTCAAGCGAAGTAAATACGCACGAAAAATAAACACAAATGTTGATATGAACGTAAAAGAGCCGCATGAAACCAGCCAAAGAGCCGCATGCGGCTCGCGAGCCGCGGGTTGGCCACCGCTGAACTAGACCCTTCCAAAATTGCTGTAAACCCGGAAAAAGTTTCAAAACTCTGTCTTAACAATCAATGGGGGAAACTCGCGCAGCGTGAGAACATGACAAACACAAAAATTGTGACAAAATCTGAGGAATTTTTTGAACTTCTGTTTTCAGGTCTGTACGATGTGAAATTCTTCCACTTCATTAGCGAAAAGCGTTCGATTGTACAGTATTGTTTCAACACAAACAATGAGATACCTGCGTCAAAAAGATCAAATGTGGCTGCCGCGTGTTTCACAACAGCCTATGCATGTCTGAAAATGTACAGCTATTTAGAAATTTTACAGAGGAGAGTTCTTTACACCGACACAGACAGCCTCGTGTACACGGTGAAACCGGGTGAAAGTGTTCTCCCTCTAGGGCAGTGCTTCTCAATTATTTTCTGTTACGCCCCCCCTAGCAAGAAGAAAACTATTCGCGCCCCCCACTCCCCACCGTGACTATCCATCTCTGCATAACATTTTATCCTTATTAACATTAAAGAAAAAAAGAAAGACATGGTCAAACTTACAAAGAATAACTTTATCAAATCGTGTTTTAAGTCTGCAACAGAAAAGATTTTAAGTGCATCAATGCCTGAAATTAAGAATAAATAAATCCTTGTTTAAACTGTAAACATGTTTGACCAACTAATTGCACCATTGCAAAATTAAATCAAATCAATAAATAATATTTAATAATTATAATAACTAATAAACTACAAAAACTAAAAAAATAATAACTTATTTACATTCAGTTCAGCAACATTAACTCAGGAGCACAATATATAAAACACTTGAACCTACAAAACAAGGTGAATTAAACAATTTGTGCTCTTTTTTTCTTTCTTTTTTTCATCAAAATGAGGAGGAAGTCAGGTTTAATGGCTACAATGAGCTTCGTCGTATTTCCTCGTCTTAGCTTTCGGCTGACTTTCTTTTGTTTCATTATCTTTGTTTCTCTCCGCTTTTCTTTTCATCCCTGTTAAAAACTTTTTCATGTTGGTGGTTATGTTGAATAACGGAGGCTATAGACGGGACGCAGTCGGAGCTTTCTGTTGACTCAACACTGCTAACCAAGGCAAACCTGTTGTCTTGTAAGTCGTAAAATGTTGCACTGTCGCAAACGTGACAGAAGTAACAATGAGAGCGCCACTGCCGCCTACTGTAGTAAATGCACAATTACACTTTATTCTAGTACTGCCAAAAAAAAAGCCTGTTCCCCAGGGTCACACGCGCCCCCCCAGGTATTGCACCGCGCCCCCCTTGGGGGGCGCGCCCCACTATTTGAGAAGCACTGCTCTAGGGGATTATCTGGGTGATTTGACAGATGAGCTTTCGAATGACAGCATTTTAGAATTTGTCTCAGCAGGGCCAGAAACATACGCTTACAGGACGAGGGAGACAGGTCACACAGTAATGAAGGTGAAGGGGATCACGCAAACTCACGAGAGCGGTCAGAGCATCAATCTCGATAGCATGCTCGGTTTGGTTCAAGGGTACGTCGACACAGCAGGTGCACACTCAGATGTGCTATACGCCCCCCAACACAGCATTGTTCGCAATAAGAGAGGGTTTCATCTCGGAAACACGTCATTTTCCAAGCGGCTTCATGTGGTGTATGATAAGAGAAGGCTGCTAGAGCGAGGCACCACTGAACCGTTTGGCTATTGACATTTCTCTCTATCCCTACGCGCGCGCGCGTGTGTGTGTGTGTGTGCGTGCGTGCGTGCGTGCGTGCGTGTGTGTGTGTGTGTGTGTTCGTGTGTGCGCGTCTGCGTGCGTGTGTGTGTGTGTAAATGGCTTTTAACCAGATTGAATTTGACCCTAGATTAGAACTTCCTTTTTCATCTTTAGTAGCAGGGCCTTCAGGTTGTGGCAAGACTTTCTTTGTAAAAAATGTATTGGAAAATCCTGAACATGTTATGAGAAAAAAAACTGATAATATTGTCTGGGTTTATACTTCATATCAGCCAATGTACGATGAGCTCAAAAACCTAAATAAAGACATCATATTTATCAAGGGACTGCCTGAATCTTTTGATGACGAGAAGTTGTTCCCGCCACAACAGCATCATAGAATAGAATAGAATAGAATAGATCTTTATTTGTCATTGTCACATGTACAACGAAATTTAAAAAGTGCCAACCGATCCGCGCATGCGATAAAAAATAAATAGAATAAATAGAATAAAAAGATTAAAAAAACAAGCTAAAAACCCACAGAAGAACATACACAGACATAATCATTTACGTTTAGCTGCATTCAATGTGACTACCGCTGTAGGGTAAAAACTGTTGGCGAATCTGCTAGTCCTCGACCTAATTAATCTGTAGCGTCTGCCTGATGGCAACAGTTCGAAAAGGGAGTGGCCAGGGTGGAAAGTGTCCTTCAGAATGTTCTGTGTTTTTTTGAGACAGCGGGTTCTGTGTAGGTCTTCCAGTGTGGGGAGAGGGCAGCCAATGATCTTCTGTGCTGTGTTGATGACCCCTTGGAGCTTTTTCCTCTGAGCAGCAGTGCAGCTGGAGTACCAAACACATATACAGTACGTTAAAGTGCTTTCTATGGAGCAGCGATAGAAGGACACCAGCAGTCTCTGTGTAATGCTGTGCCTCCTCAGCACCCTTAAAAAGTAGAGTCTCTGCTGGGCCTTTTTAAGCAGCTCAGAGGTGTTCACGCCCCAGGTGAAGTCCTCCTCGATGTGGACTCCCAGGTAGCGGAAGGAGGACACCCTCTTCACACAGACCCCGTCGATGATAAGTGGTGGAATGTCCGTTTTGTTTTTCCTCCTAAAATCAATGACCAGTTCTTGGGTTTTAGCCGTGTTTAGGAGCAGATTGTTCTCTCCGCACCACTCCGATAGCTGGACCACTTCGTCCCTCTAGGCAGACTCATCCCCCTTTGAGATGAGCCCCACCACGGTTGTGTCATCCGCAAATTTCACGATGGTGTTGCTGCGGTGGGCGGGGGTGCATGCATGTGTGTAGAGCGTGTAAAGCAGTGGGCTCAGTACGCAGCCCTGTGGGGAGCCGGTACCAAGACTGAGAGGTGTGGATGTATGACGGCCCACTTTCACCCTCTGGCTGCGACCCGTCAGGAAGCTCTTAATCCACCTGCAAGTATTATGTGGAAGTCCCAGGCCCTCCAGTATGTCCACCAGTCTGTGGGGGAGGATGGTGTTAAAAGCAGAGCTAAAGTCCACGAAGAGCATCCGCACATAGCTCCCCGGCTGCTCCAGGTGGGACAGTGCAGCGTGGAGGGCTGTAGCTACTGCGTCCTCTGTGGATCTATTTGCCCTGTAGGCAAACTGGTGGGGGTCAAAACCTCTGAACAGGAGTGCTGTGATGTGACCCCGTACCAGCTTTTCAAAGCACTTCATGACCACCGGGGTGAGTGCGACTGGCCGGTAGTCATTGAGGCTTGTGATGTGGCGTTTCTTGGGCAGGGGGACTATAGTGGAGGATTTTAAACAGGATGGGACGGTGGGCTCGGTAAGGGACTGGTTGAAAATCTTTGTGAAGACTCCAGCCAGCTGATCTGCGCAGTCCTTCAGGACACGCCCAGTGACGCCGTCAGTACACGCAGCCTTCCTCGAGTTGATGGTCCGCAGCGTGCGCCTCACCTCGTGCTCCTTCACTGTGAGGGTGAAGCTGCTGCGGTCTGTGGGATGTGATGTGGCCGCTTCAGGTGGCTCGGACTCGAACCGGGCAAAGAAGGTATTGAGGACCTCTGCCAGTGAGGCGTCCCCTTCAGCAGCTCCGATGGTGGTTCTGTAGTTGGTGAGATGCTGGACTCCCTGCCACACCTGCTTGCTGTTGTTGCTGTCCAGGTGATCCTCAATCCTCTTCTTGTAGGCAAGCTGGGCCTCTCTGATGCCTCTCCTCAGGTTGGCTCTGGCTGTGCTGTAGAGAGCCCCGTCCTCAGACCTGAGGGACAGGGCGGTGTCCCTCTCCTCCAGCAGCCGAAGGACCTCCCGGGTCATCCAGGGCTTCTGGTTGGGGTATATCCGTATAGGTTTGTCCACTGTGACAGTGTCTGTGCAGTGCTTGATATAACACAGAACACTGTCTGTCAACACGTTCAAGTCCCGGTGTTCGAAGATGTCCCAGTTAGTCCTGTCGAAGCAGTCCTACAACTGCTGAGAGGCGTCATCAGGCCAGGTTTTAACAGTTTTAGTGATGATAGGAGCTGATTTCCTGATGGTGGTATATGCCGGGATTAATAGCAGTGACATATGGTCAGACTGGCCCAGGTGAGGTAGCTGTTTTGCCCTGTAGCCTAGCTTAATGTTGGAGTAGACCTTGTCCAGAGTGTTAAGTCCTCTAGTGGCACATTTAACATGCTGATGGAAACTAGGGAGTGCTGCTTTCAAATCTACATGATTAAAGTCCCCTGCCATGATGTGGACTGCGTCAGGATATCTGCTCAGCTGGCTGCTAATACTGCCATGTAATAGTCCAATAGCTAGCTTAGCATTAGCCTCCGGAGGTATGTAAACAACAGTCGTCATGACTACGGTAAATTCACGAGGGAGGTAAAAGGGCCTGCATTTAATAGTCACGTACTCCAGGTCCGGGCAGCAGTGACTGTCTACAGTCACCATATTAGTACACCAGTTGTTATTGACGTACATACAGAGCCCCCCCCCCTTGCTCTTGCCGGAGTTCTCAGTCCTGTCATGACGCTGTGTGGTGTATCCTGCTAGCTCGATAGCAGAGTCCGGTATGAGTGGATGAAGCCAGGTTTCGGTGATCAGTACCATGCAGCAGTCCTTCACGGTCTGTTGATTCTAGATGACATCATCTTCCAGGCTTCGGATAATCCGGAAGTGGTTCAAATATTCACCCAATATAGACATCATAAAAATTTAAGCGTTATAATGCTAACACAGAATGTATTCCATCAGGGCAAATTCAGCCGTCCTATTAGTTTAAACAGTAATTATTTGATTTTGTTCACAAACCCCGGCGATAAATTGCAAGTGAACGTTCTGGCGAATGAAATTTGTCCCAACAACCGGACGTTTTTCCTGGAGTGTTTTGAGGATGCTACAAGGGAGCCGCACGGGTATTTAGTGATAGATTTGACACCTTCATGCCCAGAACAATATAGACTACGTACAAGTGTACTACATAACCAGTGGCCTGTTGTTTATATCCCCAAACAATAAAACAATGACGAAGCTTTTAAAAACAAATGCTCCGTTACTCAAGTCTTTGTTTACATCCAAACCGGCCAAATGTAAGCATTTGCCTTTACTGGCCGCATTCGCACCTGTTCTGGGAAACATCGTTAGTGGTTTTATGAACAAATAATAAAATAGAGTTTGAAAACGGCGCAGAAAATGTACCTGGTCTCCCCTTATCAGCTCGAGAGGCTGAGCCGGCCTGCTCCGACCATTCTTTGGATGAAGAGATGAAGCAGGTTTTGGACAATAACAATTTTAATTTAAAAATTTTAAAATAATTTAAAAAGATCACAATTTATCAAACTCTGATGCAACGTTACATAGGGTTGGTCAAACAAAAGGACTCCGAACAAATTCCTATCACGATTCACAACAAAGGCAATGAGGCGGGTGAAAGAAAGACGACAGATAAGGTGACCGGTGAAGAATGGGGGGATATTGGGTGCCATCGGACCACGTTATCGCCGCAACGCCATCTATGTGTTGAAAAGATTATCGGCAGAGGATGTAAACTGGACACTGCTAAGTGAATTTATTTTTAAAGGAAAAACTGTCAAAGGGTCACATATGAGCGATTTGTTAAAACATATAGTCGTGAGTGGAAAAAAACTAGCCGGTCAACCGGTAGGATGGACCGAATTTCTGCGTACATTAGCACAGCTTAATCTACCTGAATCAAGCGTCTCGAATCCCTTGGCTCGTGCTGATTTTAAACTTTTAAAATACGCTAGGGATGAAGATGAGGATGTTTCTTATGCAAAAGATGTAAGCGTGATAAATAAAAGAAAAAGAAAGAAGACCTCGCCGGTGGTAAAGTGGGTTAGTTATTAGATGTTAGATACTATTGTTGTTACTGTTACTGAAAAAAAAAACACATGACTCTGTAACTCCCTTTAACAATGTTTATTGAATAAAAGAGATTTTATAAAACATTAACACGGTTTCAGACAATGACATTTTTTAAATTTATGCAATGAACATGATGTTTGTCCGCCACACATCCGGTCTGGCCTCCGACATTTTTTGACAAACTCGCTAACCATTGCGTCGTTATTAAGAGGATCAAAAGTGTAATGAGTCAACAATTCCTGGTAAGTAAGACCCCATCCATGTTGGCACAAATAATACATGCATTGCTGACCGCAGGTGTCTGTCAGCTTGTGTTGCAGCTGGCTGTTCTGGTATTCTACCCGACTAGAATGCTTCTTTAGAAATCTGTATATACTTGACGGGTAATATAGATTGTCCGGTGGTAGACCAAAAGGGTCAAAGAATATGGCCAAACCATCCTCTTCTAGAGTTAAAGCGAGCCAGTGCTCCCCGGGGAGGTGCCTCGGATGCGTGTTTACAATGTAGTGTCTAGGGCAGGGGTCACCAACCTTTTTGAAACCAAGGGCTACTTCTTGGGTACTGATTAATGCGAAGGGCTACCAGTTTGATACACACTTAAATAAATTGCCAGAAATAGCCAATTTGCTCAATTTACCTTTAACTCTATGTTATTAATAATTGTTAGAATAATTAGTTTTGCAGAAGCGCTGGTCGGCCTGAACCGGAGGTCTCACAATCTTCGCTCAAGCCAATATATCTGTCTAGCTTTAAGGAGTTCATTTTCTCCCTTCCTTTTCTTAACCGTGAGAGGCCCTCACTAGTTATGAACAGAACACCTTTGTTCTTTGTTTAGTTCAAGAGAAGTTCTTTCTCTTTTATACCTTGTAGTTTCTATTGATAAATTGTTGTTGACCGGGACAGTTTTGAAGTTATCCCATATTTACTCAATGTTTGTTTAAGTAGACTTCATGCAAGTTATCTCACATCTACTTAACGTTTGTTGGAGTGTATGCACGAGAGGTATCTGATTATTTACTCATCATTATTATTGTGTGAAACGTAGCAAGAAAGTCTAGAGCAGGGGTCTCAAACTCCAGTCCTCGGGGGCCGCATTCCTACATGTTTTCCAAGTTTCCCTCGTTAAACACACCTGATTCAAATGATCAGTTCATCCTCACGTTCTGCAGGAGCCTGATAATTGAATCAGGTGTGTTTAACGAGGGAAACTTGGAAAACATGGAGGAATGCGGCCCCCGAGGACTGGAGTTTGAGACCCCTGGTCTAGAGCATTGTTTTACAGCAGGGGTCACCAACTCCGGTCCTCAAGGGCTCCAATCCAGCCTGTTTTAGGTGCAGCCCTACAACAACACACCTGATTCAAATGATCAGCTCATCAGCAAGCTCTATTAAGGCTGATAGCGATCCTGATTATTTGAATCAGGTGTGTTGTTGTAGGGCTGCACCTAAAACAGGCTGGATTGGCGCCCTTGAGGACCGGAGTTGGTGACCCCTGTTTTACAGGGACACGGCATCCAGGTTTGGAGATCGCAGCCGAGAACGAGGCTGCCAACCACCTAAGAACAGACTCTGCATTCCTGGGGTCACGAATCGGCCAAGGCCATGTGGCCTCGCACCACACAACATTGTTAGCTAGCTAATCAGCGTTGCTACAGCCACAATCTCCCCTCCCTTTACTGTAGCAACGCCTCTTGTAACCAGGGCAACCCAAAATAAAAAGAGGAGATAGCGGAAGAGGAGTCCAGAATTGGTGGAGGACTGTAACTGGGCCTTCTACGTAATTCTCCTCGCGAGCAAAAGGAATACTGGTTGTCTTCTCCTCTTTGTTTCCAGCGTGTAAATTAATGTCTGATGGTATTTAGTCCTGACAATAATAATTAATGATATTTATCTTTGTGGAAACACTGATTATCTTAATGATTTCTCACATAAAATATATATAGAAACAGATAAATATCAATATGCAACACTTTATTTTTATATTTTCTTTAAGTGCACATTTTTCTAATTGAACATTTTCAAATGATCACTTCTAAGACAGTCTTGTGAAATCACAATATCCCATTTCAACTAGCTAGCCACTAACATTTTTTGACAAATCATGAATTACTTTGCACCATGTTTGTACAAATAATAACTCATGTAAAATACAAACGTCAACTCTCAAATTTTCAAATAAATCATGTCATACTTTGAACTTGACACCAAATCTGTTATCTGTTTCTTTGTCAGTTAGTGGGAAGTCTGGCATTGCATGCTGTTAACTAGTGTGTTGTACTCTGGTGTGTAACTCGACACTGCAACTCTGAGTGAGTCTTGCAGATGTGCATCAGTGAGGCGTGTTCTGTGTTTGTTCTTGATGAAGTTCATGTCAGAAAAGGCTGATTCACAAAGATAACTTGAACCAAACAGGCTTGCAACCTTCATAGCTGCTGCGCATACACCACTGTACTTTTCTGTGTCAACAAGGCACCAAAAGTTTGGTGCAGCCTGGTGGGCTTTGAGGTGGAGGTCATTTTGCAGTGTTACAATTTCAATCTCCACCTGTTCAGCATCCAGGCTGAATGTTGCACTTAACTGCTCAGCAATGCATGATATGTCCACGTTCATGAAAGTATTACAAATGAACTACACACATGGCTCAATCTGATCCAGGTCACAAAACCTGTTCTCAAACTCTTGCCCAACTCTGTTTATGACCTGAGAGTACTTTTCTACAACTTTGTCAAAAGCCTCAGATGCAGAAGCATTGTCTTTCAGCACCATCTGCACAGAGGGAAAGTGCAGCACATTTTTTCTTTGCAAATGCACAGAGAAAAGGTTCACCTTAGCTTTAAATGCACTTAAAGCACTTATCATATCGGCGACAGTTTTACCTTTGCCTTGGAGCTCACAGTTCGAACTGTTCAGTTTTCCAGTAATGTCCGTTAAAAATGCAAGGTCAAGTATCCACTCAGTGTCCTCCAGCAGCACGGTGTCCTCACCTCTGGACTGCATGAACTCTTTGATTTCACCCAAAAGTGACAAAAAACATTGTAAAATTCGTCCCCTGCTGAGCCATCGGATTTCTGTGTGTAGTAGCAGGTCACCATATTCAGCTGACTGCTCCTCCAAAAGTACCTTGAGTGTTCTGTGCTGTTTAGCTCTGGAGCGGATGCTGTTTATGATCTTCACGACGGGAGTCATTACGTGTTCAAAGCAGATCACTTTTGCACATAAGGCCTGCTGGTGTATGATGCAGTGGTACTGCAGAAAGTTTGGGAACTCTGGGTCAGCTTTACAGTGAGCAACGAATCCTGTGTGTCGGCCGATCATAGCAGGAGCTCCATCCATAGTCACTGATACCAGCTTTTCCAGCGCCACCTTTTTTTCCACCAAAAACTCCTTCACTGCGTTATAAATGTCAACTCCCCTCGCAGTTGTCTTCATTGGCAGTAGTGTCAGAAGTTCTTCTTTTGTGGAGAAATCATCAAACACCATCCGGATAAATACCATCAGCTGCGCCGTACTGCTGCTGTCCACCGAATCGTCCCACTGGATGCTGAACCACCGGCACCTCGCCAGATCACGGTCCAGCTGGTCAGTCAAGTTCCCAGACATCGCCGACACTCTTCTTACCATTGTAGTTGCCCCGAGTTGAACATCGGAGAGACTGGAGAGTACATCGGTTCCATACTTCTCGTCTCCAAGCAATGTTTTAGCAATTATCATCATTGCTTCTTTGACAACCTCTCCGTCTGTAAATGACTTCTTTTTCTTCATCAAGAATTGCGTAGCTCTAAACGAGGCTTCGGTTGCTTTTTGGGAGTTTTTAACCGGGGTAGTGAAAAAAGACTGCTGTTTGCACAAAGCTGCCTTTAACTCGCGGGCTTTTTCTGCTCGCAGTGCGCTGCCCGGTGGGTAGTTAGCATGGTAGCTTGTGTGACACGTAGTGAAATGTCTCTCCACATTGTGCCGCTTTGCGATCGCCACAGTTGCCTTGCAAATTAAACACACGCAGGATCCTTTCACAGTGGTGAAAGAAAAACTCTACCTCCCATTCGTTGCAAAAATGATGTTTTCTTTCTTTTTTCTGACATTTCTGGGGTAACTCTCCTCATATTCACTGTGTCCGCTAACGTTAGCTTGTTTGTAAGAGCGCAACATACGCTATGTTTTGGTAATGCGCACTTTAAACTATACTAGGTCAGAGTTCATTTATATTAAACACAAAAAACTCTTTACATTTTAAGTGTTTATGTATATATTGTCATTTGTAAGTTACATGTAAATGTGATTTAAACAAGAATAGCTAAATGAATAAATACAATTTAAAAAATAGAGGCAGCTCACTGGTAAGTGCTGCTATTTGAGCTATTTTTAGAACAGGCCAGCGAGCGACTCATCTGGTCCTTACGGGCGACCTGGTGCCCGCGGGCAACGCGTTGGTGACCCCTGGTCTAGCGGTTTCATTCTGAAAGCGGTGCATTCACTATTGTTTGAAAAACTCCACATTCGCTATTAAACACTTCTAGCGTCAGATACAGTAGATCCATTACCTCTCCATCTTCTGCTCCATCAACAGTTTGAGTTTGTTTTTAGTCAGGACATGTTTTAACTAAGGCAACTTTCATAAAACTAAACAAATTGTAACATACAAAATATGCTGGAGGCACATCAAATATACTGAAATATAAGGCCTTCAGAGGCCTTCAGCAGTCTCCCTCAGAATTAAATGGCCCCAACACCTGGTCTTTCTTTCTTTCAGATGTCTTCATCAGCACGGCGCTTTAACGATTCGACAGGTTACAATGGTCCATTATATTTCTTTTTAAAAAAAACCCACAACAGAAGCAACACGGAATAATAAAAGACAAAACAAAACAATGACCTATGTTGATTTGGTCATTTGTCAGGATTGGAGACGACTACGACCTCCCCTCGAACTATTGAATGTCAAATTAGGTGCACCAACGCCTGGCAGCTATAATACATGCCCCATACATGTCCCCATCCAAGATGGCGCCAGCCAGCCAAAATGGCGCCAGCCAACCAAGATGGCGCCGCCTCGGCTGGCGCCATACACATTAGCATATACATTAGCATAACAATACCCCATCCAAGATGGCGTCAGCCAAGATGGCGCCGTCTCGGCTGGCACCAAACATTCTCTTATTCTCTCTCATACATTCAGGATTCATTACAAACTGAAATATTGCAAGCCTTTTTGTCATGCCGTCATGTTTTGTGGGTTATTGTTGTCTTGTCTTTTTGTTGTATTGTCACTTCCTGTTTTATTTTGATAAGTAACTCTCCTCTCGTTTCAGTTCGTGGGCCCTTCCTCTGTGCGTCAGTCCGCTTGTCTTCATTGATCCTAATCGTGTGCTGGCCAGTCACGGGCTCGGCAGAGTCAGAGCAGCTGACCGCCGCAGTACGCTCCCAGGCGTCACGGCTCGCCCAACACCAGGAGCAAATGGAGGCTCTGGGTCTTGGAGTCCAAAGGCTCGCAAAGACCCAGGAAGAATTCAGAGGGGTGGTGGCTACCCAGGTGGGAATGCTGAGCAAGCAGATGCAGGAAGTTCTCTCGCTTTTGACCGCGGGATCAGCGGCGACGCCCAGTCCACCAGCTGCCTCCCCTGCGGCCCGTCCTGCTATCGCTCCCATTGCCATGGGCGCCAGACTGGCTCCTCTGGAACACTACTCCAGGGAATCCGGACTCAGTAGAGCCTTCATCACCGAGTGCGAAATGCAGTTTGACCGGTCTCCAGGCGAATTCCCCACGGAACGCTCCCAGGTGGCATTTATGGTCTCCTACCTAACGGGTAGGGCCCGGGCGTGGGCGACCGCCAAATGGGCTAGGGATTCTGTCACGTGTCATTCCCTCCCCGCCTTCATCGAGGCCCTGTATATGGTGTTCAATCCAATCTCCTCAGATCGGGAGAACGCTCAGGAGCTATGCCCGCTGACCCACATTCGGGAGTCTGTCGGGGACTACGCGATCCGCTTCCGCACTCTGGCTGCGGAAAGCAGGTGGAACCCTACGGCCCTGTATGACATCTTTCTCAGGGGCCTTTCGGGGCCCATCTAAGATCAACTCATCCCCTCCGACCTCCCCACCGACCTCAACGCTCTCATCGCCCTAGCCATTCGCACGGACAATCGACTACAGGAATGGAAGAGGCAGCGCGCATGCAGGAACGCACCAGCGTTCTCCCGCACATCAGTGGCCGGGTCTTCGCCCCTCGAGGTGCACCGCCTCACGCAGAACCTGGCTCCACCGGGACGGTTACTGGGATCGAACCCATGCAGTTGGGCAGAGCTACATTGACCGAGGAGGAAAGGCAGCGCCGACGCCAGGAGGGTAGATGTTATTATTGCGGTGCGCAAGGATATATCCTCCCCTCCTGCCCGGTGAGGAAAGGCCTGATGGTGAGTACCTTTTCTGCCACCAATCAGAAGGTTCGGGGCCTACCCAGCGGCACAATTACTTGCTTAGGAAAAGACACTGAACTTGGGGTGCTAATAGACTTCGGGGCCGATGAGAGTTTGGTCGACTGGTCGTTTGCTCGAAGATTAGGGGTCAAGACTGAACTGTCAGACACGACAGTGAAAGCTAAGGCGCTCAATGGAAAAGCGCTTTTTGATATTACTCACGTAACCAAACCCATCTCTCTGTCTTTTGGCAACCATCATGAGAAATTAAGATTGCATGTCGTAACCTCCCCTATGAACCCTCTTATCCTCGGATATCCATGGCTAAAACGGCACAACCCAACCATACCAACAACCGGAGAGATAAGGGGATGGGGATCCCATTGCCAAGTTTCATGTCTCGAATCTAACCCCCCGATTGACTCTAAATGTGATCCTGACCCTGTTTTTACTTCCTCTGCCCTAGACCCAGAAACCCCAGGTCTGACCGGAGTACCCGAGTGTTATCACCAACTCGCAGAGGTATTCAGTAAAGTGAAGGCTACCTCTCTACCGCCCCACCATCCATATGATTGCGCCATTGAGCTCCTGCCCGGCTCTACCATACCCAAGAGGCGGCTTCATTCCCTTTTGGCACCTGAAAAACAGGCCCTGAATGATTATATTGACGCGTCTCTTAAAGCAGGTTTAATTGGACCGTCATCGTTCCCTGCAGGGGCCAGATTCTTTTTCGTGGGCAAAAAAGACGGTACCCTACGCCCCTGCATAGACTATAGCCCACTCAATCAAATCACGATTAAGAACCGGTACCCCCTTCCACTCATGACAACCATATTTGATCAACTGCAACAAGCTCGGGTGTTCACCAAGCTAGATTTGCGCAACGCGTACCACCTCATGCGCATCCGGGAGGGGGATAAATGGAAAACGGGATTTAATACTCCCAGAGGACACTTTGAATACTTAGTGATGCCGTTTGGCCTCACCAATGCACCCGCTGTATTCCAGGCCATGATTAATGAGTATTGAGAGAATTTTTGGATTGTTTTATGTATATTTGGACGACATTCTTGTCTATTCACCGGATTTAGAGACTCATAAATGTCATGTTAAGATGGTATTGCAATGCCTCCTTGATCACCAGCTTTATGTCAAGGCCGAAAAGAGCGAGTTCCATGCCGATACTGTATCTTTCCTAGGCTTCATCATAGCCCCTGGTAAAGTGCAGATGGACCCGGCAAAAGTAAGCGCGGTGACTAAATGGGTTACACCTGATAGCCGCAAAAAAGTGCAGCAATTCCTCTGCTTTGCTAACTTTTATAGGCGGATCATCAGAGGCTTCAGCGCCACAGCGGCTCCACTGCATGCTCTAACATCCCCGAAGGTTCCGTTCTGTTGGACGGCGAAGGCGGCATTCTAGGAGCTGAAGAGGCGCTTCAGCTCCGCTCCCATCCTCACACTACCCGACCCAACTCGCCAGTTCGTGGTGGAGGTTGACTCATCCAACCAGAGAATCGGGGCCATCCTGTCGCAGAGGGCCCAGACCGACAACAAGCTCCATCCGTGCGCGTTCCTGTCCCGACGGCTGACGTCCTCAGAGCAGAACTACGATGTGGGGGATCGGGAGTTGTTGGCTGTCAAACTGGCTCTGGAAGAATGGAGACACTGGCTGGAGGGAGCACAGCAACCTTTCGTGGTTTGGACTGATCACAAAAATCTACAGTACATCAAGAAGGCTAAAAGACTGAATTCACGCCAGGCTCGTTGGTCCATGTTTTGTAATCGATTCAATTTCACTTTCTTACAGACTGGGGGCCAAAAATGCCAAACCAGACGCACTGTCACGCATGTTCAGTCCGGATCCTGTGGCCACGGAACCAGAACCCATTCTTCCACCTCATTGTGTGGTGGGAGCAGTAACCTGGCCAATAGAAGACCTGGTGAAGCAAGCTAATGGCGACGAACCACCCCCTAGGGGATGTCCAGGAAACAGGCTGTTCGTTCCCCCAATGCTGCGCCCCCAGGTTGTCCATTGGGCACACACCTCACTGCTCGCCTGTCATCCAGGCGTACGAAGGACCATGTATGTGGTTCGGCAGCGGTTCTGGTGGGCATCCATGGAGCCAGACGTCCGGGAATACATTGGCGCCTGCTCCGTCTGTGCCAGAAACAAGGACTTGCACGGAGCCCGTGTGGGCCTGCTGCATCCCCTCCCCATTCCTTCTCGACCGTGGGCCGAGATATCTATGGACTTTGTCACAGGGCTTCCTTTGTCTAAGGGTAAAACGATTATTTTAACCGTAGTAGATAGATTTTCCAAAATGTCTCATTTTATCGCCCTGCCCAAATTACCTTCGGCCAAGCGAACAGCGGAGGTCATGATGAACCAGATTTTTAGAATCCACGGTTTCCCACGAGATATCGTCTCTGATAGAGGACCCCAATTCTAAGTTTCTAAGTTTTGGAAGGAGTTTTGCAAACTCATTGGGGCTACTGTGAGCCTCACTTCGGGTTATCACCCGGAGGCTAACGGCCAGACGGAGCGCATAAATCAACAGGTGGAAACCGGTCTCCGTTGCCTGGTGGCCCAAAACCCCTCATCGTGGAGCAAGAACCTCATGTGGGTAGATTACGCCCACAATTCCCTGCCTACCACTGGTACCCGGATGTCTCCCTTTCAGTGCGTGTTTGGTTACCAGCCCCCGGTCTTCCCCGAAACTGAGCAGGAGGTGTCCGTTCCCTCGGCGCACGCCTTGGTGCCTTTGGTCGGCGCCACGAGCCACTCTGATCCGCCAAGGGGACAGGGTCAAGAGGATGGCATACCGCAGGAGGCGACCGGCACCCGCCTACCGGCAGGGCCAACGAGTCTTGCTGTCGACAAAGGACCTTCCCCTCCAGGTAGAATCCAGAAAGTTGGCACCCCGTTTTGTTGGACCGTTTCCCATCTCCAAGGTCGTCAACCCAGCCGCTGTGCGTCTTCGCCTGTCCAGGTCCCTTTCCGTTCATCCCACCTTTCATGTCGGGAAGATCAAGCCGGCCATGGACAGTGGAATGGTGCCAGACCCCGTACCGCCTCCGGCTCTGCGTACAGTGGAGGGGGGGCAGGCTTACGCTGTCGAGAAGCTATTGGCGGTGCGCAGGAGGGGTCGGGGCTGGCAATTTCTGGTGGACTGGATGGGTTATGGACCGGAGGAGCGGCAATGGGTGTCGACGAGTTTTATCTTGGACCCTGACCTGTTTGCTGATTTTTATGCGGCCCATCCTGATGCTCCTTGTCCGTCTGGGATCCGGCCCTAGTGTATGTCATGCCGTCATGTTTTGTGGGTTATTGTTGTCTTGTCTTTATGTCGTATTGTCACTTCCTGTTTTAATTTGATAAGTAACTCTCCTCTCGTTTCAGTTTGTGGGCCCTTCCTCTGTGTGTCTGTCTGCTTGTCTTCCCTGATCCTAATTGTGTGCACCTGTGCCCTTGATCCTGATTGTGTGCACCTGTGCCCTTAACCTTCTGTGTGTATTTAGTCAGAGTCTTCCCCTTGTCTTGTGCCAGTGCGTCTTGTCCCGTCCAGAGCACCAGCGATCGCGTGAGTTTCATGATACCTTTTGAGAACCTAGTTTTTGTGAAGAAACCTTTGTCGTCAAGCCTAGCTCTGAGTATTTCAGTTTTTGTTTTTTGCCACCTTGTTTTCCCTCTTTTGAGGCGCTTTTGTTTTTTTGCTGACTCCAGCCTGTCAGAATAAATTCCTTTTTTGTTGTCACTCTGCATCTGAGTCCTTTCCTTGATCTAAGTCTGACACTTTTATTATTTTAATATTGCTGAGTATGGTTTACAGCTTAAGAAAACTCAAAAATCCTATCTCAAAAAATTTGAATATTTCCTCAGACCAAGTAAAAAAGAAGGATTTAAAACAGCAAAACAAAAGCAAACATTTGAAAATGTCCATTAATGCACTCAGTACTTGGTTGGGAATCCTTTTGCACGGATTACTGCATCAATGCGGCGTGGCATGGTGGCAATTAGTCTGTGGCATTGCTGAGGTGTTATGGACGCTTCAATAGCAGCCTTTAGCTCATTTGCATCGTTGGGTCTAATAAAAGGCTTGCAATATTTCAGTTGGGTTGTAATGAATCCAGAATGTATGACATTTTTGTTTTTTTAATTGCATTACAGAAAATAAAGAACTTTATCACAGTATTCTAATTTTCTGAGACAGTCCTGTATATTGAGTTACACATTCATTGTAAATTATTGTCTGTTGTTCGATGTTATCAACAGTGCACATTTTGATGTTTTTAACTTCCTAGCGTGTAATATTTTAAAATGTATGAAACAGTGCTGCATTGTATAATCTAGCTTTTTTCTTTCTTTACCAGATTCAGTGTGACGAGTGTTGCAGGCGGTTCCATCTTGTATGTGTCGGGGGGCATCCAACCGAAGGCTCTTTTTGTGTACAGCATGTACAGAAATTAAATGCTGAATTTTTTAAGCTTGCTTGAAGAACATTTTGCTTTACTTTTTATTTCTTAATAAAGTTTAAAGTTGTTATTTTTTATGTATGTTATATGATTAAGAAAAACCTGTTTGACCAAAATAAAGACAACAAAATTGATAAAGTGCAGTAATAATAATAATAATAATAAATTATATTTATAACGCACTTTATATTCAGGGGAATCTCAAAGTGCTACATGGCAGATAAAAAACAAGAAAACAAAACAAGGACAAGTATAAAACAACTGGACGACAACCAAGATATGAGAGAAATTACGGAAATGCTAAGGTAAAGAGGTGAGTTTTAAGTCCAGTTTTGAAAGAGTCAGTGGATTGGGGTGCTCTTAGGTGGTCGGGGAGGGAGTTCCACAGTGTAGGGGCTGTATGGCAGAAGGCCCGGTCGCCCATGGTGCGCAGCTTGGTTTTCGGAACGTGGAGAAGGTGTGAATTGGATGAGCGGAGGCTTCGGGTGGCAGGTTTTGGGGCAAGGAGTTCTTTGAGGTATGGGGGAGCATGTCCGAGGATACAATGGTGAGTGAGGAGGGCGATCTTATAATCAATTCGGAATTTGATGGGGAGCCAGTGCAGAGAACGGAGGATGGGTGTGATGTGATTGCTTTTCCGCACCCTCATCAGGATCCTAGCAGCGCTGTTTTGAATGTACTGAAGCCTCTGGAGGCTCTTGCTAGGGATCCCGATGAGGAGTGCGTTACAATAGTCTAGCCTTGAGGAGCTATAATAAAGCTATCACTGCACAAATCATTTATTTGTTTTTTCTTCTTCGTTATTAAGTTCGAACTGCACAATCCATTCAATAACTTCTTCACTATGAGTACTCAGTCATACAACAGTTAAAAGGAACATTTGTAACCCTCTCCTAAAATATGTATTGGTTAAGCTTTTCAAACATGTAAATCAAAGTGCACATTAATTAAACACACACACATATATCCATCCATCGATCCATCCATCCATCTTCTTCCGCTTATCCGGGGTCGGGTCGCGGGGGCAGCAGCTTCAGGAGGGACTCCCAGACTTCCCTCTCCCCAGCCACTTCATCCAGCTCATCCCGGGGGATCCCAAGGCGTTCCCAGGCCAGCTGAGAGACATAGTCTCTCCAGCGCGTCCTGGGTCATACCCGGGGTCTCATACCGGTGGGACATGCCCGGAACACCTCCCCAGGGAGGCGTCCAGGAGGCATCCTGATGAGATGCCCGAGCCATCTCATCTGGCTCCTCTCAACGTGGAGGAGTAGCGACTCTACTCCGAGCCTCTCCCGGATGACCGAGCTTCTCACCCTATCTCTAAGGGAGAGCCCGGACATCCTGCGGAGAAAACTCGTTTCGGCCGCTTGTATCCGGGATCTCGTTCTTTCGCTCACGACCCATAGCTCGTGACCATAGGTGAGGGTAGGAGCGTAAATCGACCGGTAAATTGAGAGTTTTGCCTTTTGGCTCAGCTCTCTCTTTACCACAACGGACCGGTACAGAGTCCGCATTACTGCCGACGCTGCACCGATCCGCCTGTCGATCTCGCGCTCCATCCTCCCCTCACTCGTGAACAAGACCCCAAGATACTTAAACTCCTCCACTTGGGGCAGGATCTCATCCCCGATCCGGAGAGGGCATTCCACCCTTTTCCGATCGAGGACCATGGACTCGGATTTGGAGGTGCTGACCCTCATCCCGACCGCTTCACACTCGGCTGCGAACCGCTCCAGTGAGAGCTGGAGATCACGGCCTGAAGAAGCCAACAGCACCACGTCGTCTGCAAAAAGCAGAGACGCGATGCTGAGGTCCCCAAACCGGACCCCCTCAACGCCTCGGCTGCGCCTAGAAATTCTGTCCATAAAAATTATGAACAGAATCTGTGACAAAGGGCAGCCTTGGCGGAGTCCAACCCTCACTGGGAACGAATCCGACTTACTGCCGGAAATGCGGACCAAACTCTGGCATCGGTGATACAGGGACCGAACCGCCCTTATCAGTTGGCTCGGCACCCCGTACTCCCGAAGCACCCTCCACAGAACCTCCCGAGGGACACGGTCGAACGCCTTCTCCAAGTCCACAAAACACATGTGGACTGGCCGAACTCCCATGCACCCTCGAGGATCCTGCTGAGGGTGTAGAGCTGGTCCACTGTTCCACGGCCAGGACGAAAGCCACACTGCTCCTCCTGAATCCGAGGTTCGACCTCCCGACGGACCCTCCTCTCCAGCACCCCTGAATAGACCTTACTAGGGAGGCTGAGGAGTGTGATTCCCCTGTAATTGGAACACACCCTCCGGTCCCCCTTCTTAAAGAGGGGAACCACCACCCCAGTCTGCCAATCCAGAGGCACTGTCCCCGATGTCCACGCAATGTTGTAGAGGCGTGTCAGCCATGACAGCCCCACAACATCCAGAGCCCTTAAGAACTCCAGGCGGATCTCATTGACCCCCGGGGCCCTGCCACCGAGGAGTTTTTTAACTACCTCAGTGACTTCGACCCCAGAGATTGGAGAGTCCGCCTCAGAGTCCCCAGGCCCTGCTTCCACAATGGAAGGCGTGTAGGTGGAATTGAGGAGGTCTTCAAAGTATTCTCCCCACCGACTCACGACGTCCCGAGTCGAGGTCAGCAGCACGCCATCCCCACTGTAAACAGTGTTGACATTGCACTGCTTCCCCCTCCTGAGACGCCGGATGGTGGACCAGAATTTCCTCGAAGCCGTCCGGAAGTCATTCTCCATGGCCTCGCCAAACTCCTCCCACGTCCGGGTTTTTGCCTCAGCAACCGCCGAAGCCGCGTTCCGCTTGGCCATCCGGTACCTGTCAGCTGCCTCCGGAGTCCCGCAGGCCAAAACGGTTCGATAGGACTCCTTCTTCAGCTTGACGGCATCCCTTACCGCCGGTGTCCACCAGCGGGTTCGGGGATTGCCGCCACGACAGGCACCAACGACCTTACAGCCACAGCTCCGGTCGGCCGCCTCAACAATGGAGGCGCGGAACATGGTCCACTCGGACTCTAGGTCCCCCGCCTCCCCCGGGACATGGGAAAAGCTCTGCCGGAGGTGGGAGTTGAAGCTCTTCCTGACAGGGGATTCCGCCAGACGTTCCCAGCAGACCCTCACAGAGCGTTTGGGTCTGCCAGGTCGGACCGGCATCTTCCCCCACCATCGGAGCCAACCCACCACCAGGTGGTGATCAGTTGACAGCTCCGCCCCTCTCTTTGCCCGAGTGTCCAAAACATGCGGCCGCAAATCCGATGACACGACTACAAAGTCGATCATCGAACTGCGGCCTAGGGTGTCCTGGTGCCAAGTGCACACATGGACACCCTTATGTTTGAACATGGTGTTCATTATAGAAAATCCGTGTTGAGCACAGAAGTCCAATAATAGAACACCGCTCGAGTTCAGATCGGGGGGGCCGTTCCTCCCAATCACGCCCTTCCAGGTCTCACTGTCATTGCCCACGTGAGCATTGAAGTCACCCAGTAGAACGATGGAGTCCCCAGAAGGAGCACTCTCCAGCACTTCCTCCAGGGACTCCAAGAAGGGTGGGTACTCTGAGCTGCCGTTTGGTGCATAGACACAAACAACAGTCAGTTCTCAAAATGGGGGGGGGGGACATATCCTCACGGGGCCGCCGTGAGGATATGTTACCCCCCTGTAATTTGGGCTAGGAATGAGGGAACCTGTTCAAATTTGCCACACTATCTGAACAGACCCCCAGGAAGACAGAAAAGAAGCCAGTCGATGTCCAGGACTCACCGTTCTCAAAATGGGAGGGGGGAACATATCCTCACGGGGCCACTGTGAGGATATGTTCCCCCCTGTAATTTGGGCTAGGAATGAGGGAACCTGTTCAAATTTGCCACACTACCTGAACAGACCCCCAGGAAGACAGAAAAGAAGCCAGTCGATGTCCAGGACTCACCGTTCTCAAAATGGGAGGGGGGCACAAATTCTCACGGGTTGACCTTTTTTTTTATAGAGTTTCTGTCACTTGCTTGGGACAAAAGGAGCCTTCAGAACTGAAATTTCTTCTCTATTATTCATTCAAATCAATTCACTCAAATCATTCTCGTTATGAAAGATTTCATCACAAAATGTGTGTGGCTTTTTCTTAAATTAACACGTTTGACATTGCTATAGTGCAGATATGGGCAAACTACGGCCCGCGGGCCACATCCGGCCCACGGGGTCGTTTAATCCGGCCCGCCAAACCTGAATAAATTGTATGATAAAACATTTTTATGGTCATTTTCCCTGCAATGACTGTGTTTCCCCAGTAGATGGGGAAACGCCCACCCGCGAATTTACTCCCGGAAGCCGTGTCAGAAAGCTCAGAGCACACTTACTACAAGTGCGTGTTTCCTACTCAGTAGTACAGACCCGGCGCACTCCGCGCTCTATTTCTATCAGTGCCGAATTTTGAGTGTGGGCTGTGACGTCAGCATTCTCGTAATTCGCACGCTGATCTTTCAGATAGTTTTACGCTAAAGCCACGCACGCACAAACCTTCCCCTGGAATCCTTCCATTAAAATGAATGGCCCAAGGAGAAGAAAGGCGGACATGGAGTGCCGACCGAGTGTTTAAAAAAGAGTGGACAATTTGGCTCTACCGACATGTGTGAGCAGACGTTCAGCCATGTGAACATCAACAAAGCCCCTTCACAGATCTAGGTTAACGGACCAAAACCTCGGCTCTATCCGAAGAATTGCCACAACAAATTTTACTCCAGACTATGATGCACTAGCAAAAAAAGGGAGCCCAACAACACTGTTCCCACTGAAAATGAAGGGGAGTTTCTCTAGTTAGTTGGACCATTCTCATTTTCAAAAAATGCAGGATGCTCAAGGACATTGCGACTGCTTGCGACTAATCGTAACTTTTAAAGGTTTTAAGGCCGACTTTAAGGAAGTGTTTCCCGTTTCCTCACCTCTGTCACCAGGTGTTTGTCAGTTAAAGCTCTGCTCTGATTTTCAGATATCCGTCACCGTGTTGCCGTTTTGATTCTTTATTACTTTATTTAGATGTATTCTTTCAGTGATTCTTAAAGATGATGTATTTGGTCAGAATGTTTGCCATTTTATGTGATTTCGCTTCATAAGATAAACATCTTTCATAAATCTGACCTGCAGCCGCTGAAGTGATGGAAACTGTTATTCATAATAACAGTGCCGTATTTAATGAGAATCACTGATAGTAGTCTTTGGGTGAAATATTTTGTTTAATGCTGTCAATAAATGCATTTGTTTTCAAAAAGCTTTTTTTTCGAATATCCATGCTTTACTACCTACTAAAGGCCAAAAACTTTTATGCAATGACCTTTACATGTCATTTATAATACTTCACACAAACACTACATCCATCTGCTCCTGGTTCGCCCCCCCCAGTCAAAATTTAGAACCCAATTCGGCCCGCAAGTCAAAATGTTTGCCCACCCCTGCCCTAAACTATGACGTTGAACAATCTTTGTTTTCAGGTAATTTGTCAGTTGTTTTGAGGCTTCCATGTTGCCACTCTTCAGAGAAGATGCAAAGATGAGAACAACTTGCAACTGGCCACCTTAAATACCCGTAACTGGAGATGTTTTGTAAAGGAGAATGGTCAAAATACCTTCAACCAGAATCCAGACTCTCATTGGAAGCTATAGGAAGCGTTTAGAGGCTGTTATTTCTGCAGAAGGAGGATTTTGTGCACCCCAACAGTGGGGTGCACAAATGTATGCACCTGCCCACTTTTGTTCAAGTAATGATTGCACACTTTCTGTAAATCCTATAAACTTCATTTCACTTCTCAAACATCACTGTTTTTCTGCTATATGATATATTTAATTGAAATTGCTGATCCAAAAAACAATGATTTAAAAAGGAAAATCATGAAAATGATCAGGAGTGCCCAAACTTTTGCATACGACTGTAACTCATCTTATACTATCTGGTTATGCTTCCCAGGTACAACACTGTGGAGTCATCTAGATGCTTCAATGATGGCATCCAGAATCACTCAAAATGTCACAGCTGATGCTACAGTAGTGTGTTCTCCAAAGCAGGGGAAGTAATGTCTAAGAGAAATCGCCTGAATCCCAAGACCGTCGAAAAAATATAGTTCTTGAATAAAAAACAATAACAATCCACTGTCACAACTCGTCCCCGCGTGCATTATTATGTCTATGTTGCCTTGGTTTCTGTTCGCGCTGCTCCATTCTGATCCGTGACATCCCCATCAGTTGCACAAGCACATATACCACCACCTTCACTGTTCACAAGCACAATTCTGTAGAAGTCATCTTCATCCATAAGCACATTAGTCTTTCCTTGTTAAAACACAGCAGCCCTTCAAAACAAAATTTGTTCTGTCAAGCTCAACTTTGTTACTGTCTGTTTGGAAAGCACAGATAAGAACTACTTGCATGGCACCTCCGACTGTGCCAACAGGGTAACTGCAGGGTCATCAGCCGGGAGCCACCTTTCATTGATGTTTCGCTCCATTAATCCCGGAACATCTCACGGTGGTGGAGCAATGGCAGGGACGTCTCTCTGCCGCCCCCTGCAGCCACCCTGAGAACCCTCTTTCCCCCACGGCCTGTCCTTCCTACGCAACTACAACCAGAAGCTGGCTCTTTCCGCCTCTTCTGCCAGGTCCCTGCATGCCCTCTTCAGCCTTGTCCCAGACATTCCAATCTTCCTGAATGGCGCTGGATGGATTTTCCAACGAAACCCCTGCAGCCCACTTCCACAGGGAAGCTAGTTGTAGACCATCCAGCTTCTCGGTACTCGGCTACTAGGTCGGTTTATTTTTCCCTCTTTCTTTCAGAGGCATCCTCTAGTCCTCCCTCCCAGGGGACAGTTAGCTCTGCCAGGATCGCCGTCTTAACTGCAGGGGACCACAGGATGACGTCTGGCCTCAGAGAGGTGGTGACAATCTCTGGTGGGAACTTGAGCTGCCAATCAAGATCCACCCTTAAATTCCAGCTGCAGCCGGGTGTTAGCAGGGGTGATCTATTTCTCTGGCTGAAGGTTTGAGCACCGGCCTCTTGTCCAACGAAGTGGATGGATGTCCATGTCTTGAAAGGAGGGTGTTTATCTGCATCTATTCTCTGCACTTCAAGGACTTCTGCCAGCTTCCGCAGAACCAGATCATGCCTGTCATGAATGAGTGGAGCAGGGCGACCAAATGCAGCTTGGACCAGGGTTTATTGAAGGGAAGTGGGCGAACACAGACGGAGATAGAGACTCACGACCAGCAGACAGGCAAACAGAAGTTCACTTGGACACAGAACAGAATCTGACCGTGAGCATCCACACAAGACCAGGGGGGAAACTGGACGAGCAGGACAGGAACACTAGGCGCAGACACAGACGGGAGACAACAGTAGACACCGACGATGAGAAACACACGGGCAGGGTTTAAATACATCAGATAACAAGAGGGAGCAGGTGACAGACATTACGATAACGAAGGGGTGTGGCTGAGGGAAGTTGCCGGCTGAGCGTGCTCTGGCACGGACATGATAATGCCGCCACCTATACAGTAATCCCTCGCTACATCACGATTCATTTATCGCAGTTTCAGTACATCGTGGTGTTGTGAATTTTTATTCTGGTATCATGCAATGTATATCTCACTAGTAAGCCTAAGTGTGACCGGGTCATGTTCGGGTCAGGTTCGTGTGGGATTGTTTGGGGCTCGGTCCAGGAATGTAGGCTCATTGGCACCAGGCACATCTGGTTTCCATTAACAACTGCTAAGATATGCACCGTGTAGAGTTAGCGAGGCGCACTGCGAGGTCATAGGTCATCCAACAGCCCCATGTGCGCGCTCCCGCGTAAAGGAAAGCGCAAGAGTATATGTTTTAGGGCGAGAGTAGACAAAGGGACTCGACATCTTGGCTAGGGCGCGAGACACTTCTCTCTGACATCGGTTGAATAAAATCTTTCCCCAATCAGCCGTGTGTGACTGAAGTTTTCCTTCCCCAAGCCAGCCACTTTTTCACCGTGTGTTTGGAAGACCAGCTGACCATCGAAGAGAATTCACCACAATTTTGGCGTCACGAACAGGATCAGGAGGTGGTGAGAAGATTGAATCAGGTGCAGCTCGCGGACAGTAAAAAGGAGAAGAAGCAGATGGTCATGGGACAAACCCCACCCCAACAGATCTTATTGCAGCCCCCGCAGCCCTCTGGCCAACCACCGCAGGTGGCCATGGCAGTGCCCGTCAGTCTAGCACCCCAATGGGGGCACAACCAAATGCAGTCCTGGGGCACCAGAGGGCGTGGAGGCAGGGGAAGGGCAGGAAAGTCGAAACACACAGGGGGCCCGGGACAGAGGTCTGACGCTTGCTATAACTGTGGCCAAGTAGGACACTGGGCCCGCAACTGCAGCATGCCCACCAGAGGAGGCTTTGGAGGGGCGTACAGCCAACATCCCCCAAAACCCCAGGGCCCGGTGAACCCTTTTGGGGGCCCGGAACCTGGATTCTAGAGGTGCCCGGTGGGCCCAGAGGGGGGATGTCAGCTGGTAGTGTCAGGTCCGGAACGAGAGCCAACAATAAAAGTGAAAGTAAACAATCAACCGTTGACAGCAATGGTTGACAGCGGAACGGCTTTCACTTGCGTCCGGCCTGAAGACGCTATTCATCTCCCCATGTCCGGTCATTTCGTACGGACAATAGGGTTCGAGGGTATAAAACAGCTGATCCCTTCCACGAGACCAGTAAAGCTCTGCTGGAAAGATCAAACAATAAACATACCAGTTTTGGTATCGGACCGTACCCCCATTGCCCTCCTAGGCAGGGACACCCTGTGCAGATTGAACTGCACCAGAAAGTGTTCTCCTGATGGTTGTGTGGTCGAGGTCTCACACGAGACATGCCATAAGGTGCTGATGCAGTTAAAACTCAGAGAAAGTACGCCTACAGTGTTCTGGATCGGCGGCATCAGCAATGACCTGTTGAAGCCTTTCAGGAAATGGGAAAGGTTCATTTATGCCAACACCTATGGAGCAAGGGTCCCCGAATATCCGTATCACTGCACGCTCCAGTACTCCAAAGACTCAACACAGTCCCAAGCGGACGAGTGGTTGCAGCGACAACCCCGCGAAGTGCAACTAAACGGAACCTGCATCATCCTGGGACCACAGGGAGTGGCCATGAAGATGCACAATGACGGATACCTCAACAAGGAATTCAAAGTCAAGGACAGCGTCCCCCACGTGACCTTGATGGTGTCGGAGGACTGTGAGCAGCAAAATGTGGGAGAGATGATGATGGAGGCGGAGAACTAGAGGAGAACAATGCTCTGTGGGTGAGTGATGATAGACGATTTATGAAGATCATGATTTCAGCACAAGGATACGGACGACCTCAAACGGTGCAGCTGTCGCACGAATCCGTCCTTAGTGTGGCAGCGGACCGTCTACAAGAGGAGATGCTACAACAGGTGCCCGATTATGTGTGGTCACGCCATAGTACGGACATTGGACTTGTAAAGTCAGCACAACCAGTAAGAGTGGATCTTCGGCCTGGCTGCAAGCCTCCGTGGAAAACACAGTACCCACTGAAGGAGGAAGCAGTGCGGGGGATTGAGACACAGATTGAAGGACTGCTTGTGGCAAACGTGTTGAAAATTACACAAACGCCTCTTAGCAACACGGCAATATTGCCGTTGAAGAAGCCAGACAATTCCCACCGGCTGGTACATGATCTTCGGGCGGTGAACGAGGTGGTGGTTGATAAAGTAGCTGATGTGCCGGACCCACACACCTTGCTGACACAAATTCCGCCTGACGCGGGATGCTTCACGGTGGTGGACTTGTGTGGCGCTTTTTTCAGCGTCCCACTCAGCCGCGAATCGCAAGGACTTTTTGGTTTTACATTCAAGGGTCAGTTCTATCAGTACCAGAGACTTCCGATGGGCTATAAACATAGTGTGTTCAACAAAGTGCTAAGAGATGATCTTGAAGGGTTGGAACGGCAGGTGCAGAGCACCGTCATCCAATATGTGGATGACATTATTGTCTGTGCATCAGACGTAGAGACGTGTCACAAAGATTCAATCAAATTGTTGCAAATTCTCGCGGAGAAGGGCCACAAGGTGTCACAGAAAAAACTCCAATACTGCCAATTGCAGGTTGACTATTTGGGCCAGAAAATATCGCGCGGATTGAGACGTATTTCTGATGGCCATTTGGAGGCTATAAGAACAGCCCCGAAGCCCAGATCTGTCAGACAGATGTTGACGTTTCTGGGCATCGCGGGTTATTCAGCCTCCTGGGTGGAGGAATACGCTAAATTAGTGGGGCCTCTGAGAGCCATGATCAAAGACACAGGCAATAATGAACTCCACGCAGTGCTAGATTGGACACAGGAGGGCCACATAGCATTTGAAACAATATGGTTTTTGGGCGCCATATTTGCTCGAACAAATCGATCATGTCATCGGGAAATGTGTAATCTGCTTAAAAAACAACGTGAGGCGAGGGGTAGCTACCCCCACGGGTTACATCCCGACTCCAAACGGCCCCATGAGGGAACTGGTGGTGGACATGATTCAATCGGTCGAGGGGAAAAGATACATGTTAGTCGTCGTGGACCGGTTTTCCAGATGGCCGGAGGCGTGTCCGACTAAACGAAAAGATGCTCAGTCTGTTGCCAAGTTTCTGTGCCGCGAAACAGAAAGAGTTTGTGGATAAAACGGTCAAACTAATTCTTCAAAAATTGGGAATCAAACAGCGGCTAGGGGCCATATATCACCCACAAAGCCAAGGCATTTGCGAGAAAATGAACGGCGTTCTAAAAAACAGAATTTCCAAAATCTGCCAACATACGGGCTTGAATTGGATCGCTGCCTTGCCACTGGCACGAATGGTATGCAGGTCAAGTGCACTTCGCGACTTGCACTTGACTCTTCACGAATTGGTGACCGGGAGACGCATGCCGTCGCCGTGTCTGCGCACCAGTGGCAAAGGCCCAAGCCTGTCAGTTTTGGAGGACGGAATGAAGGCCTATGTCAAACATCTAACCACAATACATAGGAACATTTCCACCTATGTTGTCGACAGGCAAAAACAAGAAGAAGTGCAAGAGAGACTCGAAGCGAACACTAAAGACGCAGTTCAGCCAGGGGACAAGGTGTACGTGAAAGTGTTTCGCCGGAAGTGGTTCAACGAAAGACGGCAGGGGCCATTTGAAGTTGTGCGCTGTACAGGGACGGCGGTGCAAGTCAAAGGCTCACCAACGTGGCACCACCTGACACACTGCGTCAAGGTGCCCAAGGACGAAGAACCCCGAGGAGTGAGTCGCTACTGCGACAACCCAGAACGACTACCAGAACGAGGATCACCAGAGGACCAACATCGAGAGGTTGAAAGGCATGACCAAGATGTGGATGCTGTTGGGCCTGCAGCTCCTGTGCCTGACGGAGTCAGGGTCGACACAACCAATGCCCGGGAAGGCCAACAGTTCGACCGTATTGATCTTGGCGACGCACCCACCTCAGCCGGGAGCGACGCCCCACAGTGCGGTACGACCGAGTCACATGCGGCCGGACGGGGCCCCCTCGGTGGACAAGGTCGTCCGGCGGGACGAAGCAGCAGACGTCCAGTCCGCCGCAGAGTCCGACCGGAACGTTACGTGGAGCAGTGTTGAAGGGGTGGTGGGAGGCGCCATCATCCTGCCGTGCAGGTGCCCCAAGGAGAAGGGGTCTCAGTGCACACGCACTGCCCAATGGGAAGACAATGCGGGTAGCGTACTTGCATTGGCGGGCCGAACATTTGCGGATGATGTACTGTTTCTGAATACATATAAACGATTCGAGGTGTTGGGAGATTGCGCGTTGTACATAACCAAGATTGGCGGCACTGATTTCGGACAGTATAAATGCACCTGTTTTAAACGGAGTGGGGAAAAGGTGAGCCGCTCGGATGAGCAGGGGAAGGCAATACGCATTAATTTCGTGAAGTTGGCAGAGAAAAAGACAGGTGCTAAAAGGCACCCAGAAAGCTCGATCGCTGGGCTTGCCGAGGAGGAGTTAGCGGTCGCGACCAAGAACGACACCGCACCCCTGTTAACAAATGACGGTACCGTTGTAACCCAGTCGGGCGTCTCGGACGGCATTGTGACGACGGTGGTGGCCGAGAGGCCGATGCCTGACGTGGCAAGGCCAGCCGACCCAGCGTTCACAGAGTCGGATTGGTCCCCGACGGAGGGGCGTGGTAACTTGCGTAGTGTGGCGCGACGAGCGGCTGCGTGGAAGGCTTATGGGTTTGAGGCCTCGGCATTACCAGGGGTCGACGAATGGGCGAGAAAATATATGTGGTACCAACTGACGGCGCATTCAATTAAGTCCTCCAAGGCGGTGAGTGGGCCATGTCTAGTCCGGGTCTAGACGCCTAGTACGCTACAGGCAGTTTTTCAGACCGTCCCTGTGCCGGTGTCCGACAACTGTCAGCTCCGGTTGCTGCTTTGGTTGGTGTATGAGCAATCGTGGAAAGCGCCCGAGACCGATGCTCAGGTTAGGAAGGTTTTCAAACCCACGGGAGAGTGTGAGTGGATAAGTGAGCGCCCGTATTTAGATTTACTAAATAGGTGGTGGGCTGTGTGTCTACATCAACAACAACTGGTGCAAAAATGCTAGATCTGTCGCCAGCTTCTGCTCTTCGGACATCGAGCTTTTGACTGTTAACTGCAGACCCTTCTACCTGCCCAGAGAGTTTACTGTTGTTAGCATCACGGCTGTGTACGTGCCTCCTAGCGCTAACACTAAAGAGGCCATGAGGGTTCTCTATCGGACAATCAGTGAGCTGCAATCCACGCACACAGAGGGGGTTTTCATCATTGCTGGGGACTTCAACCAGGCTAGCATGAAGACTATTCTCCCTCATTTTTACCAACACGTGGATTTTCCAACTCGGGGAGAGAACACTCTGGACTTGGTTTACACCAATATAAAGGATGCATTCAGAGCAGCCCCCCGCCCCCACCTCGGCTCTTCAGACCACCTATCTGTTATGCTAATCCCTGCATACAGGCCCCTGCTGATCAGAGCAAAACCCACAGTGAAGCAGGTGAGGGTGTGGTCTGAGGGGGCCATGGAGGCACTCCAGGACTGCTTTGAGTGCTCTGACTGGGACATGTTCAAGTCAGCAGCAACATATGACAATCAGATCGACATTGATGAGTACGCCATGACTGTGTCAGCCTACATCAACAAATGCTCCGAGGACGTCAGCACCACTAAGAACATCATCACCCGAGCCAACCAACGACCCTGGATGACTGAGGATGTACGTCATACGCTACGAGCACGGAACTCAGCCTTCAAGTCTGGCGACAAGGAGGCACTGAGGACAGCGAGAGCCAACTTGAACCGTGCCATCAGGCTAGCGAAGCGAAGCCACAGTCGAAAAATTCAGGATTTTTTCCACGACGCCAATAACACCAGGAGTATGTGGCAAGGCATACGGGCGATCACGGACTACAACTTACCCTCCCCCCCGGTGGGTGAGGTTGATGCTGACTTCCTGAATGGTCTAAATAACTTCTTTGGGCGTTTTGAGGCACTAAACAGCACTCCTGCAGTTAAAACTGTTCCCCACCAGGAAGAGGAGGCCCTCTGCCTTGACTCAGCCGACGTGTGGAAGACTCTGAGAAGAGTCAACCCACGTAAGGCCCCAGGCCCCGACAACATACCTGGGCGGGTGTTCAAAGAATGTGCAGGCCAGCTGGCTGGTGTCATCACAGACATTTTTAACATCTCGCTGGACCAAGCCAAAGTGCCAGTGTGCTTCAAGGCTGCCTCCATCATTCCGGTGCCGAAGAAACCTCAAATCACCTCATGGAATGACTACAGACCTGTGGCACTGACTCCCACCATGATGAAGTGCTTCGAAAGGCTGCTCAAAGATCACATCGTCTCCAGACTCCCCCCAACATTCGATCCGTTCCAGTTTGCCTACCGGCAGAACCGCTCTACTGAGGATGCCATCTCCTCCGTTCTTCACCTGAGCCTGGCTCACCTGGAGGAGAGGAACACCCACGTGCGGTTGCTGTTCCTGGACTTCAGCTCAGCGTTTAACACCATCATTCCACAACATCTGGTGGAAAAACTGGAACACCTGGGCTTCAGCACCCCCCTTCGGAACTGGCTGCTAGACTTCCTCACCAACAGACCTCAGTCAGTCCGGGTCGGACAGAACACCTCAGATGTCATCACCCTCAGCACAGGCTCCCCTCAGGGCTGCGTCCTGAGCCCCCTGCTGTTCACCCTGATGACACACGACTGCGCCCCCAGGTTCACCACCAATCACATCGTGAAGTTTGCAGACGACACAACGGTGGTGGGCCTCATCAGGGACAACAACGACCTGGACTACAGAGAGGAGGTGGAGCAGTTGGTGGGCTGGTGCAGAGAAAACAGCCTGATCCTGAATGTGGAGAAGACGAAGGAGATCATCGTCGACTTCAGGAAGAACCAGCCTCACCACGCTCCACTGATCATCAACAGCTCAGCTGTGGAGGTGGTCAGCAGCACTAAATTCCTGGGAGTCCACATCACAGACGACCTCACCTGGACTGTGAACACCACAACACTGGTCAAGAGGGCACAGAAGCGCTTGTACTTCCTGCGGAGGATGAGGAGAGCCCACCTGCCCCCACCCATCATGAGGACGTTCTACCGAAGCACCATAGAGAGCATTCTGACAAGCTGTCTCTCGGTGTGGTGTGGAGGTTGCAGCGCCTCCGATTGGAAGAACCTGAGGAGAGTGGTGAGGACAGCAGAGAGGATCATCGGGGCTCCTCTTCCCTCCATTCAGGACTTGTCATCCCAGCGCTGGGTGTCCCGAGCCCGAAATATTATCAGTGACCCATCACCCCCCCCACCATGGACTGTTCTCCCTGCTGCCCTCTGGGAAGAGGTTTCGCAGCATCCGCTGCAGGTCCACCAGGTTCTGCAATAGTTTTTTCCCTGCCGTCGTCAGACTGTTGAACATTCAAACGTAGCATTCCTCTGCACACTTGTAAATACTGCTTTTGTCTCCTGCACTGTTTACATACTTTATCACTGCTGCACTTTGTACTTTACATTGTTGAAAGCCGTATGCAACGAAATTTCGTTTTGTACACACCTAGTGTTGACAAAATGACAATAAAGTTCTGTCTAAGTCTAAGTCTACTTGCCGTGCATGATGATATCCGGGTGGCAGTGCCAGAGTCGATTGAGGTGCCATCGGTAGGGGTGCCCACTTGTTTTTGTTCTAATGTGACGCACGGGGGACCCGGAGTGGCTATGGGGGTGGCAGACTGCAAGGTCTTCTTCATGCAATTCCCAGAGCAGTCGGGGGGAGAGAGAGGGGCCATCCATCCTGTGACCTTCGCGTTGCCGGACACGCCACGCGTCGTTACTGTGAGGGTGGAGAATCGTACAGTACCTGGTAATACCACCATAGGTAATCTTAGAGACATCTGGTGGGTATGCGGGACTAGGGCCTATTTGTTTTTGCCTTACGGCTGGGGGTGTTGCTGTTATCTGGCGACCTTGAGACTCCCTTTCGAGGTGATGCCGATTAGGAAGGGCCACAGGCCCCAAGGTAGCGTCTTCGGTCATGTCCCGAGTCGGGCTAAGAGGGAGATGGCGGCGTTTCACACTACAGAGGCGTACCACTGGAGGATTAGCCTGGGGGAGAAATGGGGCCTCGGGATTTTCCCCTGGTACGGGGTTACGTTTTTGGCGGATCATATCGATAACATTACATATACTCTCCAGGGTTTCGCTAACGAGACAATCAAGGGCTTCAGGCAGTTGTCACTTACCCAGAAGAGCCATCGCTTGACCCTGCTTAAACACGACATGGCCTTGGATTATATCCAAGGGGGGTTGTGCGTGTCCCTGAATTTGTCGGATGTCGCCTGTTACACTTTAATCCCTGATAACACGGACAATATTACCAGTGTCATTGACGCGCTCAGAACTATCCGGGACTCTTTTGGGCCTTCTGAGGGCGCCGGCTGGTCGGCTACGAGCTGGCTGCAGGATAGGCTGGGGCCTATGGGGGCGGTACTGGTTCAGTTGTTGGGGGCGCTGGGGATATCATTGTGCGTGATGTTTTGCTTTTGCACAGTGATATTGACGTGCGCGAAGGCCATGATGTTGCGGTGGTTCGGTGTGGTAATGCCGGGGGACCAGACCCAGATGCCGTTGATCCCGGTTGGACGTGGGGTGGATCGGGGTTTTGTGGAGGAGGTGCTGGTAAATGATAGGTACCGATTTTAGGAAAAAAAAAAAAAAAAAAAAAAGAACCATTATACAATAGGGGGGCGACATGATAGTGTTGCCCCGGTATACCAGGTGTTTTAGCTTAGATTTTGCTTATTTTTTCATATTGGATTGCATGATTGTGTTTTTGTTTTGCTTTTCTTCATTGTTATGTGGTTTGCCCTACAGTGTTGCCCGGCCGGTGGTGTCCGGGTGGGGGGATGGAGAGGCCGTCCGGCCCGTGATCGGCATTGCCGTGTTCCTCGTACCAATGTTGCATGTGTGCCTTGCATTTTATGTCATTGTCATCACTCGATGCTGGCAGTGGTTCTCATTCGTTGCAGGACGCTTGGACGCTGACCGGGGCCTCGCGAGGGATGCTAAGGACGGTGGCATGGACTTGGGGACGTTGCATGGACAGCGGGCCCTGGGCAGCGCCAACCGGTGCTCCTCGCCGAGGAGGCCTCAGTGGACTGGACATTGCTGATGCACGCACTCGCACATGCAAGGGGGGGGGCAACACTGGGGGGAGTGGGGCGTTACTCTGTTGCATGCTTTGATGGCTCGTTTGTGTATACCTCACTATGCGACCTTGTTGTTTTGCCATATTATTTACTTTATGTTACCTCGTTTGCTTACCCCGTGGCATGGTTACCATACGACATTGCATTTTGAACGATTTGTATTTGAGGGGCGTGGTTCTGTTTGTTGCTGTGTTTGGGGCTCATGCTACGCTTTGTGGAATGTGGTGTGTGCCGGAGCTCCCTTCACCTGGCTCTCGCCAGGTGGGAGGTGTCTCTGGGGGTGTAGAATGGGCCTCCCTCTTTTTCCTCGTCATTAGATTGGCGAGGTTTTTTCGACGGAGGTCCGGCAACTTTTTGGGGCTTCTAACGGGCCACAGCAAACTTAGCCTCTCCAAATTGATGGCGTTGGTGATATATTACCGAAGGGGGGTGTGCGGACGGCGTCAATCAGTTAATGGGGTTGGGGGATTCAATCTTGGTCAAATGTGGTTCCTGGGAGGCCTCAGATTGCTGTCAGGGAGGAATTTGATATTAAATTAGGTTGAGTTTTCCTAGTTAATGTAACCTTAAGTAGCATGCCTTGAGCATGATTTAGGATGAGACAAATAGGTCCAAATTGTAGACGAAAGCCATAAAATGTGTAAATGATGCAAGTTTGTGCATGAAGCGTTCGCTGATTCCAGTGGATGGCGCTCTTGCTATCGATGTACTAATGATTTTGATTTATTTTGTTTGTACATTGTTTAAGTTGTGTACATTGTTTATGGCACTATTATCTCCATATTAGTAAATATATTCTATTTTTTGTAGCGAATTAGTCTAAAATGTGGGGTTTTACGTCACGTGAGTTTTGGCTCGAACTTCCGGTTCCCGTCCTGTAGCGATCAGTACGAGTGTATGGCGGACTCCGACGCTGGTGTTTAAATCCATATAAAGACTCATCTTGCAAGAAGATCAACCCCAGCCCTAGCCACAAGCAGGCAAAGTGGTGTGTTCGTTACTCTTTATTCGTGTGTAATGTGTTTACTTGTGTAATATGTATGTATGTACGAATTAACGGTTTTGTTGTTTCTATTTCTGTTAGTTCTACGGTGATATTTTGGCGAAGATCATTAAAATCATCTGTAAAAAGAACTCGAGTCTTCCCTTTGTGACTGAGGCTGGCATAGTAGAACACTTCACTGCTCCCGGTGAAGACCAACCTGAAGAGATCGACGCCAGTTGACGGAGCTGCTAGCAAGAAACGGGACTGCAACACGCGGCTGGACATAACGCATTGAGCAAGTAAAGCAGCAAGTGGACGAGCGACAAGGCTAAAGAAGCAAGCACTCAAGTTCGTGTCTTGAAAGAAGCAAAAGCACTCGTGAACGGTCTGTAAAGCCTCAAGTGTTATTAATAGAGCACGCAAGTAAGCAGTAAAGGATAAATTACACAATAATTATTTAAGAGTCAAAGAAAGTAATGACTACATTAAGTAATTAAGATAATAAGAAATCCAAGTCAAGTGGTATTTCATTTATTTAATTTGATACAGAGCATTGTGAGGTATTTTCAGTTTGTAAAAGTGCTAGTATTGAAGTTTAAATTTTGTTAATTGTAAATGAAACACCTTTTTGGGCATTTTAGTTCATTTTGCTGACTGCGACATCTTATGTTAATTGCATACAAGCATATCCTCACAGAGCATTAAGGCATTTACACATTTCACACCATTATAAGCCAAATACAAGTTAATGTTAATATACATCAGGTATTAACATGGCAGACAAAAATCAGATTACAACACACTCCACACAGAAAGACAGTTGTGTAGAGTCTGCTGTCCAAGAAGACCGTGATGACCAAATCACACAAGAGCAGGACACCAGAGAGGATGTTCAACAACCCCATGGATCCAAAGACGATAATGCTCCACAGGACATTCGCAGAAGTCAGCGTAGACGTACCCTCACTGAAAAGGGAAAAGCACTGCAAGATGCAAAAGTAAAAGACTGCAAAAGAGATTTAGAGCGAACATACAAAAAATGGAAGTACCATATAAATTGTTATAAGAATTTCCTGAAGAGAAAAGACACTGATATGATACTTGAAGCTCTAAATGTCATAGAAAGCCACCAATCAGACATAAGTTATCTGTATGAAGAAGTAAGAGACATTGAAGTTCCAGATGCAGAGCTAAGAAGGAAATGTGATGTATGCTGTGCTATTACTAAGGCAGCCAAAGAAAAGGCACAATGTCTTATTGAAGGAAATGGTGATCCAAGCGACATTCCTTGGCCTGACTCAGAATCAGTATTTCAAGACACACTGTCCAATGCTTCATCTGAACTCACATTCATGTCAAAACCCAAGTCCAGACTGTCCAATTGTTCCTGTCCTGATTCACTGCAACAAAGACATCAAGCAGCAGCGGAAGTTGCGGCTACAGAAGAGGTAATAAAATCAATGAGAACACAATATCAATATGAGGTGGAGATAAGAGAACTTGAAATAGAGGATGCAAAGAAAAGGGCACAGTTTTTAACGGAAAGTACCAACATAAAGACAAGGTTAGAAGAAAGGAGAAAGGAAGTTGAGCTATTGAAAGAGTTACAAAAGCATAACGCAGCACAAGCAAGGCTAAAGGTTTATGCTGAAAGTATTGCCAGTGAGAATGAAGACAAACCTCCTGTCATTGAAACTCCAGTAAAGCAAGAGGGCTTAACCAAACCAAGTTTTCCCAATATAGATGCACAACCATTTTCTCCTTTTCAAGCACCAAATCCTACCAGCCCGTCCTTGTATTCCTTTCCAACTCTAAGAACTCAAGCTCCTGTGTCTCAGCCAACCGTTATGGTGAGCCAAATACCTCCTGTTACATCTTCAGTAGCATCTATTGATCTTGTACAAACACTCACAGAAGCTATTACAGCCAATAGAATTCCAATACCAGAACCAGCAGTATTTCTGGGAGATCCTTTGCAGTATAATGATTGGAAGTTATCATTTCAAACATTAGTTGATCGTAAGAACCTGCCAACACAAGAAAAGCTCTTCTTCTTGAGAAAGTATGTTGGAGGTGCAGCAAAAAAAGCGATAGAAGGTCACTTTCTAGTTGGGACAGATACAGCCTATAGTAGTGCTTGGAAAACACTCAAGGACAGATTTGGAGACCCATTTGTCATAGGCAAGGCATATCGTGACAAGATTCAGTCCTGGCCTAAAATCACTAAGGACAGTAAAGATCTACGTGAATTTGCAGATTTCCTGAGCAGTGTAGAATCAGCCATTCCTTATGTACAAGGACTACAAATTTTGAATGACTGTGTTGAAAATCAAAGAGTAGCAGCTAAGCTACCCGATTGGCTAAGTTCACGCTGGAATAGGAAAGCGACTGAATACCTGGATGAACATAAAACATTCCCCAGTTTCAGCCATTTTGTCAATTTCCTCAATAAGGAGGCAAGAATTGCCTGTAATCCTATCACATCACTGCAAGCAATAAAGCCAGCTGAATCAGACTACAAGCAAGCCGTTAAACCCAAGCCAAAGGGAAACACTTTACATGCTAAAGCTCTTAGTACAAGTTCCAGTGAGAGGACAAACTTGAACTGTACTTTCTGCAAGAAATCTGGCCACACACTCCACAAGTGTCGAAAGATAATGGAAAAGCCAGTAGGAGAAAGAGTAAAGTTTGTGCAATCTGAGAAGTTGTGTTTTGGTTGCCTCAAGACCGGACATCACTCTAGAAATTGTACTTCCAGAAGTGTATGTGAAAAGTGTCAAAATTCTCACCCAACATGCTTACATCAAGATAGAGAGAAAAAAGACAAAGAACAAAGATCACAAGCAAACCAAGAAGGGATCAAAGAGAATCAAGAACCAGAAAGAAAGTCAGATCTACAAGAGATGAAGTCAAGGCAAGTGACAGCCAATAGAGTCGTGCAACAAAGATCAAAAGGTTGTACCTCGTCAGTCATTCCAGTTTATGTTTCAACTGTGGATGAACCAGACCAAGAGAAACTAGTCTATGCCTTGCTTGATACACAAAGTGACACTACTTTCATTCTGAAGGACACAGCTGAGATGTTAAATGCAAAGATTGAGCCTGTCAAACTCAAGATTTCCACAATAACATCCCAAAGTAAGACTGTACACAGTACTAAGCTAAGTAATTTACAAGTCAGAGGCATTAATTCTGAAGCAAGAATCAAATTGCCCCCAACCTATACTAGAGACTACATACCTGCCAATAGATCTCATATTCCCACAAGCAAGACAGCAGAAAACTGGTCTCACCTCAGACATCTAGCAAATGAGATGCCTCCAGAACTCGATTGTGAAGTCGGCTTACTAATTGGCTATAACTGCCCACAAGCTTTATTGCCCATTGAAGTTGTGACCGGAGAAAGAAATCAGCCATTTGGACAGAAATCTATACTAGGATGGAGCATCATTGGCTACAGTAATTCTGAGTGTGAATTTGAAGACGAGATTGGTGTTAGTCATCACATTACTGTAAAACAAGTCCTGCCAGCTGTTGAGTTTCACAACCTTAAAGATGAAGTACATTTTGTAAGCAGGAACAAAGTTAAGGAAGTAATCTCTCCAGCCGATATAATTAAAGCACTTGAAAGGGACTTTGTTGAAAGGACCACTGAAGAAGATCCCATGTCACAAGAAGACATGCTGTTTCTGACCAAGGTGAAAGAAGCTATAAAACAAAGGTCAAATGGACATTTTGAAATGCCATTACCTTTCAAGGATGAAAGACCTAATCTACCAAACAATAGGCCATGTGCAGATCATAGACTGAAATGTCTGGAGAAGCGTCTGAGAAAAGATGAAAGCTATTGTAAGGACTATGTGGCATTCATGGAAGACATAATAAAGAGAGGAGATGCTGAGAGAGTGCCAGAAATGGAGATAAACAAAGAACCAGCCTGGTATATCCCTCACCATGGCATCTATCATCACCTAAAGCCAGGTAAAATCCGTGTAGTCTTTGATTGCTCAGCAAAGTTCCAGAACACATCTCTTAATGAACATCTTCTAAGCGGGCCTGACCTCACAAACACTCTAGTTGGAGTTCTGTGTCGCTTTAGAAAAGGACAAGTGGCAATTATGTGTGATGTGGAGCGCATGTTTCACCAGTTTCATGTTGTTGCTGAAGACCAGGATTACCTCAGATTCCTATGGTGGGAGGAGGGTAATATGGACAAGCCACCAACAGTGTTCCGAATGAGAGTTCACCTATTCGGAGCAGCGTCCTCACCTGGATGTGCAAATTTCGGACTCAAGCATCTAGCATCACAAGGTGAAGGAAAGTTCAGTCAAGCTGCCATTAAGTTCATACAACGTAACTTTTATGTGGATGATGGGTTGGCAAGCGTTGATACTGAAGAGGAAGCTATCCAGCTTGTTACAGAAGCAAGAGGCCTATGTAACTCTGGAAGGTTACACTTACACAAGTTCATCAGTAACAACAAGAAAGTGCTCTCTTCTGTCCCAAAGGAGGAATGTGCAGGAGGAGCTAATGATTTGGACCTAGCTTTTGGAGAACAAAAACTCGAAAGAGTTTTAGGAGTCCAGTGGTGTTTAACATCAGACACATTTCACTTCAGAGTTGTCATGCCAACCAATCCCTGCACTAGAAGAGGAGTTTTATCTACAGTAGCCTCAATTTTCGATCCTCTCGGATTTGTCGCGCCTTTCATTCTAGTTGGACGGATAATTCTTCAAAGGATGTGCCAAGACAAGTTAGACTGGGATGAACCGCTTCCAGATGACCTTAAGCCGCACTGGGAAGCCTGGCTACAAGACCTCGTCAACCTATTTTTAATAAAGATACCACGTTGCTATGTACCTGCAACATTCAAAGACATTCAACAGTATCAGTTGCACAGTTTTTCTGATGCTAGTACTTCGGGGTATGGAGTATGCTCATACCTTAGAGCTGTAACCACATCCGGAGAAGTTCACTGTACTCTTGTGATGGGCAAGGCAAGAGTCGCTCCAACAAAAGTGACAACAATTCCAAGGCTTGAGCTCTCTGCTGCGGTAGTGGCTACAAGAACAGCTTGCTTCCTGAAGAGAGAGTTAGAGATTGAAGACCTCCAAGAATACTTTTGGACTGACTCCAAGGTTGTTCTTGGTTACATTAACAATGACGCAAGACGATTCCATGTATTTGTAGCAAATCGCATTCAAAGAATCAGATCAAGTACTGAACCAAGTCAATGGCGATATGTTCCCTCTGAACAAAATCCCGCTGATCATGCGTCTCGAGGAGTTATGACCAAGGAACTCAAAGAATCAAATTGGTTCACTGGGCCGAATTTTCTATGGCAAAAGGAACTTCCAAAAGACGAGGACAAAGTCAAAGATATTAACAGTAAAGACCCAGAACTAAAAATGTCACACGTTTTCAAAGTAGAAGCAAAAGAAGAGAATTCATTTATCAAAAGAATGCAAAACTTTTCAGATTGGAAAAGTTTGGTAAGGGCCATAGCAAGACTCAAACGCTTGGCAAAGTGTGTAAAGAGCAAGACAAAAATGTCACATGAAACGAGTACTTTGGAAGAGAGAAAGGATGCAGAAGAATTTATAATTCGAACTGTACAAAATGAAGCATTCAGCAAAGAAATCAAGTCACTGAAACGGAAGGGTGAACTTCAGACAGCACAAACTAACCTTCACAAGTTAAGTCCCTTCATTGACAAGAAAGATGTCATGAGAGTAGGAGGACGACTAACTGATGCATCACTACATCCAAATGTCAAACATCCTGCTATCCTTCCAAAAGAACACCATGTGTCAAACTTACTCATTAAGCATTTCCATGAAAAGATCCATCATCAAGGCCGTGGAATGACTCTTAATGAAATACGGGCCAATGGAATCTGGATTATTGGCTGCAGTAGTAGTGTGTCATCATTCATTCACAAATGTGTGAAATGCAGAAAATTCCGAAGATGTAATCAAGAACAAAGTATGGCAAACCTACCTCCAGAAAGGTTGGAAGCTACACCTCCATTTGTGTACACTGGTATGGATTGTTTCGGACCATTTTACATAAAGGAAGGAAGGAAAGAAATGAAAAGATATGGACTGTTACTCACCTGCATGTGTTCACGAGCTGTTCACATTGAAGTCTTAGATGATCTCAGTACAGATTGTTTCATCAATTCTCTACGCTGCTTCATAGCAATACGTGGCAATGTAAGTCAATTGCACTGTGATCGAGGCACTAATTTTGTGGGTGCGAAAAATGAGTTTCAGAACCTCATGGAAACAAGTAAACAAAAGCTCAAAGACTTAGGTTGCAAATTTGTTCTCAACCCACCTGCTTCAAGTCACATGGGAGGAGTCTGGGAGAGACAAATAAGGACAATAAGAAATGTTTTGAAGTCCATTTTGGATCAAGCTGCTCAAAGGCTTGACACCTCATCCTTGAGAACCTTTATGTATGAAGCCATGGCAATTGTTAATAGCAGACCACTGAGTGCAGAATGCATCAACGACCCTGTGGGACCTGAACCACTGACACCTAACCACATATTGACAATGAAATCTACAATCATTTCACCCCCTCCTGGAGAATTTGTCAAAGAAGATCTCTATCTGCAGAAAAGATGGAAAAGAGTTCAATATTTGGCCAACATTTTCTGGACCAGGTGGAGGAAGGAATACCTGTTGAACCTACAACAGAGAAGAAAGTGGAACAAGACTCGAAGAGACATGAAAATAAATGACATTGTATTACTACAAGATGATTGTCTACCAAGAAACCAATGGAAACTAGCCAAAGTGGTAGAAGTGTTTCCAGGAGCTGACAACAAAGTTAGGAAGGTCAAACTTCTTGTTAGTGACACCACACACGATAATAACAAAACACATACAACTAAATCATTTTTGGAAAGACCAATACACAAGACTATACTTTTACTTGAAGCTAAGGACTGATAAGACACAGCACCTATTTGACATTTCCACATGGTTTAATCAGTTTATTTTGTGTTAATTGTTAAAGAATCACACAGAGTGTGATGGTGGGAGTGTAAATGATGCAAGTTTGTGCATGAAGCGTTCGCTGATTCCAGTGGATGGCGCTCTTGCTATCGATGTACTAATGATTTTGATTTATTTTGTTTGTACATTGTTTAAGTTGTGTACATTGTTTATGGCACTATTATCTCCATATTAGTAAATATATTCTATTTTTTGTAGCGAATTAGTCTAAAATGTGGGGTTTTACGTCACGTGAGTTTTGGCTCGAACTTCCGGTTCCCGTCCTGTAGCGATCAGTACGAGTGTATGGCGGACTCCGACGCTGGTGTTTAAATCCATATAAAGACTCATCTTGCAAGAAGATCAACCCCAGCCCTAGCCACAAGCAGGCAAAGTGGTGTGTTCGTTACTCTTTATTCGTGTGTAATGTGTTTACTTGTGTAATATGTATGTATGTACGAATTAACGGTTTTGTTGTTTCTATTTCTGTTAGTTCTACGGTGATATTTTGGCGAAGATCATTAAAATCATCTGTAAAAAGAACTCGAGTCTTCCCTTTGTGACTGAGGCTGGCATAAAATGGTTGGGGGAAGGTTTTTGGATGTACCGATGTCATTTCTTGTCGAGTTGTTGCCGGGGCACTTGTTGTGCCCCGTCAGGGGGGAATGTTGTGAATTTTTATTCTGGTATCATGCAATGTATATCTCACTAGTAAGTCTAAGTGTGACCGGGTCATGTTCGGGTCAGGTTCGTGTGGGATTGTTTGGGGCTCGGTCCAGGAATGTAGGCTCATTGGCACCAGGCACATCTGGTTTCCATTAACAACTGCTAAGATATGCACCGTGTAGAGCAGTGGTGGCCAACCCGCGGCTCGCGAGCCACATGCGGCTCTTTGGCTGGTTTCATGCGGCTCTTTTACGTTCATATCAACATTTGTGTTTATTTTTCGTGCGTATTTGCTTCGCTTGAGTTCAATATGGTATTTTGGTCAAACGCGCATGCGCGTGAGGTGAAATCCCGCAAAGGAGGAGGGACAAACAGAGCGATTGGTTTTGCTGGCTTTTTAATGAATGGCGACTGTGACTACGGGGGCCCATTAGGTCCAGAAAAGCTTAAAGTTGTTTTTTGTTAAACGCTATGGCAAGCCATTCTGCCTGATATGTCGGACGTCATTGGCGCATTTAAAAGCTTCAAATGGTCAGCGCCACTTCAGCTCACTTCATGCCAATATCGATAAGGACTTTGCAAAAGGGACTGAATTTCGCAAGCACAAGTTTGGAGACTTTGAAAAGTCAGGCAGAAAAATAGGTACAGTTTTTAAAAAAAAATACGAAGCACTCAGAGACTGTCACACTTGCATTGTTTCAACTGGCTTGGAACATTGCACGGGCTAAAAAGCCATACAATGAAGTGGAGTTCGTTAAAATATGCCTCAGTGACGTTATTGAAATCTTGTCTCCTGAAAACGACAAACTAAAACGAATGGTCTGTCCCGCCACACATAGTAAGTGAAAAAACTTATTATGTTTTTGTTTGTGGAATTTGTTGAACTGAGAGTTTGTCTGTGTGAGACAATGCACACAATGTTCATTGTTGAAAATGTGGTCTTTGGTCTGTGGTTTTAGTACTGTAGGAGTCAATTTGTCATTATCATGTTGGTGCGTGACATAATAATGTCACACAATAAATTTGGCTGAGCAGAGGGGTGTGTGTGTGTGTGTGTGTGTGTGTGTGTGTGTGTGTGTGTGTGTGTGTGTGTGTGTGTGTGTGTGTGCGTGTGTGTGGGGGGGTGTTCATGTGTGCTCATGTGTATGATGTGGCTCTTTGCGATGACAGTAAAAAATGTGGCTCTTCGTCTCTGACTGGTTGGCCACCCCTGGTGTAGAGTTAGGGAGACGCACTGCGAGGTCATAGGTCATCCAACAGCCCCATGTGCGCGCTCCCGCGTAAAGGAAAGCGCAAGAGTATAAGTTTTAGGGCGAGAGTAGACAAAGGGACTCGACATCTTGGCTAGGGCGCGAGACACTTCTCTCTGACATCGGTTGAATAAAATCTTTACCCAATCAGCCGTGTGTGACTGAAGTTTTCCTTCCCCAAGCCAGCCACTTTTTCACCGTGTGTTTGGAAGACCAGCTGACCATCGAAGAGAATTCACCACAATTTTGGCGTCACGAACAGGATCAGGAGGTGGTGAGAAGATTGAATCAGGTGCAGCTCGCGGACAGTAAAAAGGAGAAGAAGCAGATGGTCATGGGACAAACCCCACCCCAACAGATCTTATTGCAGCCCCCGCAGCATTCCTTGAGAATAGCTAGCGCAAATAAATGGTTCCAAACAAATATAAAAATACAAACATTTCATCATCAAGCGGACACTTTTGAAGATATCCTCTTAAAAAGACAGGTTAAAAACTTAAAAAGCGGACTATGTCAAATGTAGGGCACCCCAGGAGCGCTGCCCTGGGGTGCTCGCACCACTGTTGTACCCTGAAAAACGGGACATTCTCATGTCTCATTTTGTGGAAAAAAAAATCCAATTTCAAAATAAAAATTCTAAACTGAGGAATTACGGCACGAAAGTTACCCGCACACCAGCAGAAGGTAGGGAGTGCCCACATAATTGCAGTACGTACACTTGTACCTTGTTATAAAAAAAGTTGTTATAATAATGAGTTCTAAAAACATTTTTACAGTATTGTACCTTGTTATTAATTTTTTTTATAATAATAAAAGAGTTCTGAAAACATATTTACAGTATGCACACTTGTACCTTATTATAAAAAAGTTGTTATAATAATAAAAGAGTTCTAAAAACATATTTAGAGTCTGTATACTTTAGCTACATCTACATATGTCACTCACACACACACACACACACACACACACACACACACACACACACACACACACACACACACACACACACACACACACACACACACACACACGCGCACATCATATTTATATTTATATTATTTATACATTATTTTCTGTATGTCATTTATACTATTAATATAGTATTTACATGTTTGAAGCTATTATTTAATGTGATAACATATGCACTCATATTCAAGATTCAAGAATTTCTATTCGCCATGAGCGTGCCAAACAAGGAATTTGACTTCGGTACATCCCAGCCTCTGTTCAACATTTAGGTGACTAACAACACTCAGGACATGTGCGAAAATTGACAAATATTCTCAAACATCCCCTGATCTTAAACTTATATGGTTTAATATACATTTCTTAATACACAAAAAATGTATGTATGTTAAAAAGGGTGACACTACTTCGCGGATTTTCACTTATTGCGGGTGGTCTTGGAACCAATTATCCACAATAAACGAGGGATTACTGTACCCGCCCTGTGCCAGTGGCATCTTGCAACTGGACAGGATATGTTGTAGGTTTGGGCGTTGCAGAGCTGGCACCTTTCCTCTGAGCCATACCACTGGCTCAGATTGCTTGGGCTGGGGAGAATGAGGAAAGTCAGCCTTGCTTGAGGCATCTTCCACAAGACGGACCACTTGATGGTCCTGTTAATCACTTCTTCCCAAGTTGTCCATTGTTCTAACTGTGGCTGGCTGAGTGGCTTGATCTTATATTGCTCTTCTTCATGCCTGCCCACCTCCTCAATCACCAGCTCTTATGTTCTCCCTTTTTGTAGCATTGGAAAAAAACTGTGGGCTCTTCCCCATCCCTAGCCTGTTCTCCCTGACTGTGACCTGCCCACCACCTCATCGTGCATCAACAGCCTCCTCTGCTTTCCACTTGCGTCCTGTTTGCACTGGTGTCTTGATGTTTCTTACATACGGGTCAGTAGAGTCTCATAATTCTAGAACGAGTCTCACCTTCTCTTGTCTGTACACTAGGTTGATAGACGTTCATGGCAGCTGCAATGTGGTCTTCCCAAACAGGCCAAATTGGAGAGGCTTCGGGGTAGCCCAAGCATATGAAGCTGTTGGCTTTGGCATTCCTCTTCATAACTGTGGATGAGGTGATCTCACACAGCTTTAGGGGCCACATGAGGTGCTGATAAAGGGTGAATTGGTAACACCAGACTTTAAGCTTCCCTGGGAGGTGGCACTTGTCAATCCTCTCAAGCCCGTCTGTAAACTGCTGCATGATGGTAGCAGGCATATGCGTGTCAGACAGCTCCGCCGGATACTGCCTTCCTTAGGGTCCTTTGCTCGTTAGTGATATTCGTTCCAGTCCGTACCATGTTATCCGTCCAGTCTTAATAGACATTGATGGTATTTACAAACCAGATTCGGTTGAAGTTGGGAAATTGTGTAAAATGTAAATAAAAACAAAATACAATGATTTGAAAATACTTTTCAGCCTATATTCAATTGAATACACTACAAAGACAACATATTTAATGCTCAAACTCAAGTTTATTTGATTTTTCAAATAATAATTAACTTAGAATTTCATGGCTGCAACACATGCAGTAGAAGTTGGGAAAGGGCATGTTTACCACTTTGTTACATCACCTTTCCTTAAAATCACAGTCAAACGTTTTGGAAGAGAGGAGACTAATTCTCTTAGCTTCTCATGTGGAATTCTTTCCCATTCTTGCTTGATGAACCGCTTCAGTTGTTCAACAGTCCGGGGTCTTCCCTGTCGTATTTCACGCTTCATAATGTGCCACACATTTTCAATGGGAGACAGGTCTGGACTGCAAGCGGGCCAGGGGAGAACTGGGACTCTTTTACTTCGAAGCCACGCTGTTGTAACACGTGCAGAATGTGGCTTGGCATTATCTTGCTGAAATAAGCAGCGGCGTCCATGAAAAAGACGTCGCTTGGATGGTAGCATATGTTACTCCAAAATCTGTATGTTCTTTTCAGCATTTATGTTGCTTTCACAGAAATGTAAGTCACCCATGCTATAGGAACTAATGCACCCCCATACCATCACAGATGCTGGCTTTTGAACTTTGCGTTAACAGTCCGGATGGTCCGCTTCCGCTTTGTCCGGAGAACACAACGTCCAGTGTTTCCAAAAACAATTGGAAAAGTGGACTCATCAGACCACAAAACACTTTTCCATTGTGCATCAGTCCATTTTACATGAGCTCGGGCCCAGAGAACCCGGCGGCATTTCTGGATGTTGTTCATAAACAGCTTTTGCTTTGCATGGTAGAGTTTTAACCCGCACTTACGGATGTAGTGACGAACTGTATTTAATGGCAGTGGTTTTCTGAAGTTTTCCTGAGCCCATTTGGTGATATCCTTTACACACTCATGTCGGTTTTTAAGGCAGTGCCGTCTGAGGGATCGAAGGTCACGGTCATTCAGTCTTGGTTTCCGGACGTGGCGCTTACGTGCAGTGATTTCACCAGATTCTCTGAACCTTTTGATGATATTATGGACCGTAGATGTTGAAATCCCTAAATTCCTTGCAATTTTGCTTTGAGAAATGTTCTTAAACTGTTCAACTATTTTCTCACGCAGTTGTGGCCAAAGTGCTGAACCTCGCCCCATCCTTGCTTGTGAATGACTGAGCATGTTTGAGGAGGCTCCTTTTATACCCAATCATGGTACCCACCTGTTCCCAATTAGCCTGATCACATGTGGGATGTTCCAAATAGGTGTTTGATGAGCTTTTCTCAGCTTTCTCAGTATTTTTTGCCACATTTCCCAACTTCTGCTGGATGTGTTGCAGCCATGAAATTCCAAGTTAATTATTATTTGGCAAAAACAATTAAGTTTATCAGTTTGAACATTAAATATGTTGTCTTTGTAGTGTATTCAATTAAATATGGGTTTAGAAGGATTTTCAAATCGTTGTATTTTGTTTTTATTTACATTTTACACAATTTCCCAACTTCAACTGAATCCGGTTTGTATAAAAATCCCCATAACTTGTTACATGTGAATGCACATGAAGAGACAAATTTTAATCTTAAACTTGATATTATTCAGGCTACATGAACCAATATATAAAGGTGAATGTAATTCTCATTAATGAAATGAATTAGCATCTTTGACCAGCAGTTTGTGTGCACGATGCCTCGAGAAATGAACCTATTTGCAAACCGCTTGACTGGAAAGCCTCAGACAGTGTCTGACAACAACAGTGGCTAGAGACAATTCATCAAAGCAATAAAGACAGCATGACATCACAAAGGACAAACATCACTCCACCCCTAAATGTAGGCCTGCTGGGTGAGAGGCCCGGAACTGCCCACCACACCTTTACATTTTACCATGATTTTTTACCAAACACAGAACACGTGGCGGAAATATTGTCTTTCTGGGTTATGTTAGGTTCGTTCCCAGTTCTTTATCGTTAATGCTCGATATGCTAACAGTAATTACCAAGAGGCAGCCTTCACAGTTTAACTATTTAATGTATGCCAGAATGATCGATGCACAGCTGTGGAGCCCTTTCTGCGAGATGCGGAAGAAGGTCTAACTCCCAGCGCCAAGGTTCCTGCTCTTATACTACTCTGGGCCGCCTTCCTGCAAGGAGGCGACTCTGCCTAGCTTGTGTGATAATGTGTGACCTTGTAGTCTTAACTGAGAGTGACTTCTACATATGTGCAAAGAGTGTCATAGAGAAAGCTAATAAAGCAAGAGAAGGGTTACAGCGATATAACGGCATAGCTCAAGCTACCTAGCTAATCACATGTGCCAAAGAGGCCTATTCTAACAGTTAGCTGTACCCATTCAAACTGTGAAAGCGTCACCCAGTGAGTTATAACGCGTATATCGTTTTTTATGAAGGTGACTTCAATGCTCCTTCCTCATCTATCATCTCTCCTTCCATTTCAAGTCGACAAAACTTCTCTTTCGATTGTGTGTGTGGAGTACGCATAGATGGGAAGCAAACAGAGACAATTTTAAATACAACAGAAGCTCAGGAAATCATAGTAATTTAAACAAGTCAAATTGTGTCTCGGGAATTCTGGGAAAAATGGGTTGCAATCCTAACTGTACGTTCAAACGTACTCTAAAACCAGTGCTGGGCAAATTACTTCCAAAATGTAATTAGTTACAGTTACATTTCCAGAAAAGTAATTGAATTACTAATTGAATTACTCCATCATAAATGTAACTACCTAGTTGTACTAAGTTCATCTTGTTTTTCCTTTTCAATTACTTCTCTGGTTCTTCTATATCAAACAAATTATTTTAGGTGTATTTACCTGACACAGGAAGAAAAATACAACACGCACTCAAAAAGTGTCAGTATCCACAATGGGCAATAACCAAAGGTGCAGAACAGGTAAAAAACAAAAAATACAAAACACAGGAGAAAAGAAAGAAACAAAGACGGAAACAAGAACCCAGTGGAATGGTGACGTTGCCGTATGTGAGAGGAATTACGGAACGCATCAAAAGAGCCATGAAAAAATACAACATAAGCACGCCTATCAAACCACATACAACACTCCGTCAGATACTGGTCCACGCAAAAGACAGAGTCAACCCGGAAAATGAATGCAATTCTATATACGAGATTCCATGCAAATCATGCAATAAATCATACATCGGGGAGACAGGGAGGAACTTCATCACAAGAAAAACGGAACACAAGAAGGAATGTGAGAAGGAGTCAGCAACAAGACAAAGAGCAATAAAACTACAAGCAGAACAGGAACACTACAAGTCAGCCATTACCAACCACTGCAAAAGAGAAAACCACATCATGGACTGGGAAAAGGCCAGAGTCATCCGCACTGAAGAAAACGAACATCAGCGTTGGATCAGGGAGGCCATTGAGATCCGCAAGCGGGGCCCGAGGACCATCAACAGGGACGAGGGAGCCTACATGCTCTCTACAACCTGGACCAGCATTTTGGAGAGGTGAACTGACAGCAGAGGGCGTGACTCACCTGTCAAATCTGACAGGTGAGCCACGCCTTCATCCATCAGCTGATAAAGACGCGTCACAACCACATCAGTGACACTGATGAAGGCGGAAAAACCCGCCAAAACATGTCAGGTAAATACACCTAAAATAATTTGTTTGATATAGAAGAACCAGAGAAGTAATGTAACTACCTACTAGGAAAAGTAATTATTGCATTACCATTTGAAAAACATTCAATTATCTAAAATGTTTGAGCAAGTGTCAATACAGTTGCATAGAGTAGAACATAGACCAGTACTCCATTTAACTTAATATTTATTGAACAACAATGCATACAATAAATAATTGTCACACAACTTCCAAATATCGGCCGGATGTGCAAAAAGCACTTTCCCATTTTGTTACGGCAAAACTCCTCTGATGAGGAAAAAAAAGTTAATAATTCACTATATGTTCAGTGTTCCCTCTAAGCTGCGCAATTGCACACTGGTCGCGAAGTCTCTGCGCACAAGAAACTCCATGGTGCGCACAAAATAAAATTCAGCATAAACAGATTGATTAATATCTAATGTTAGACGTAATCTAATCTAATTAAGTGGACGAATGATTTCCTTTCTGTGCCTTTTTGTTGTGTAAATCAGTAATTGACAGGTGTCCAGCCAATGATATGATATGGTTCACTTACACTACAGAGCCAATCATAGGATTATTCATACGACTACTTGGTTTCCTGTTTCCTGTCTAGCTGCTGAAAAGTTTGGCTCCTGGCACTTCCACCTGTTTTTTAACTATAACTCTATACTACGGATTTTAATGTTTTTAGTTTAAAGGACTATTCAACAATTCAGTAACTAGCAAAGAGCATATGCAAACAATGTTGGTGGATGATTTCTGTGATTCCTGATATTTGGTGGATTCACTCTTCCTCGGCCTACACACCTGCTGTGCTGAACCAGCCTGAACCAGAGACAAAGGCAGTCTGACTGAGAATACCCGAGGATCCCACTGCACTAAGTTCATCTCATCCCGAACCAGCGGATAAACATGTCCCGGGGCAACAGAAAAAACATCAGTAGTGATGGAGATTTAGTCACCGTGGAGGCATTGAATGAGATGATGGATCAGCAGAAGGAGTTCTATGTGGAAATGCTCAACAGACAAGAAGCAACCTTCACGAACTTCAAGATGAAGTTCACTACAACTACTAGAATCGACGGACTCATGAAAGAGCTTCAGGAGGTAAAATCTAGTCTTCAGTTTTCTCAAGGCCAAATTGATGACCTGAGAGAGATTGAGAAGAAAGATGGCTCTCTTGAAACACAGCTGCAGGCTCTCCCTTCTCAGTCTACAGACTATGACATAATTTCCAAAATTGACTACCGTAATTTTCGGACTATAAGTCGCACCGGAGTATAAGTCGCACCAGCCATAAAATGCCCAAAAAAGTGAAAAAAAACATATATATGTATATAAGTCGCTCCTCAGTATAAGTCGCCCCCCCACCCAAACTATGAAAAAAACCGCGACTTATAGTCCGAAAATTACGGTATATAGAAAATCAGAGTCGACGAAACAATGTCATTATTGATGGTCTACAACAGGACAACACCTATGAGTCCTGGGCAGACAGTGAGCAGAAGGTCAGAGAGTTCTTCTGCACCAAATTGAAAATTGACTCTAAATCTATTGAAATTGAAAGAGCCCACTGTACTGGATCTGTGAAACAGAACACTGGGAAACCAAGGCCAATGGTTGTGAAATTCTCAAGATACAAAGACAAAGAACTCATCATGACCAAAGCGAGAGCCCATCTTAAGAACACTTCAATTTACCTAAATGAGGACTTCTCTGATCTGTTAAGGAAGAAGAGAACTGACCTCATTCCCGCAATGAAACAAGCCAGGGAAAATGGAAACTATGCTGTCATCAATTATGTCTGGCTGGTAATCGAACCACGGAACCCACAGCAGGACTGAATCTATGTATCCAAATATCAATGATTTATTTTTTAACTTATTTTTTCTCCCTAACAGGTTAACATGACATCAAACATTTTATATAATACTGACCCGGTCAAAAACTGTTTTTCCCAGCTTAAACAAGGTTCTATTGGTATATCTGACTACTATTCTGAGAATGAATTTAAATCCACTGTCACCCACCAAAATATGAATAGTGATTATTCCATCATTCACTTTAATGTTCGCAGCCTGAAGGCAAATTATGGTACTTTAGCTCAATGTTTGACTAGTCTTGATTTCTCTTTCAAAGTAATTGGATTAACTGAAACTTGATTGAATGATGAAACTGCTGGATTGTATGAATTGAGTAACTATAGCCATATTTATAGATACAGAAATGACCAAGTGGGGAGAGGCGTCTCCTTATATCTTAACTCTAACATGGTACCGTAATTTTCGGACTATAAATCGCGTTTTTTTTCATAGTTTGGGTGGGGGGGCGACTTATACTCAGGAGCGACTTACATGTGTTTTTTTTCAAATATTTTCCCAAAAAAAAAAAAAATAAAAAAAAAAAAGAAACCGCAATAAACGAACCGCAATGTAGCAAGGGATTACTGTAATTTGAATTTCAAGTGACGTCAGCAGCGCGACGTCAGCAGCGCGACGTCAGCAGCGCGACGTCAGCAGCGCGACGCGGCGTTGTTTACATAAAGGACAAAGATTGACTCGACGGAGCGCTCTTTCACTTCCGTGGATTGAAGTCGGGGGCCGGCGCTCGGCCGGGTGGCTGTCCAGGGACGGTGGATGGGGCTCGGACAATGCTTTTACGCACGCCCGGTCCTCTACCGAGCTGTCTTTCACCTCCGTGGATGGAAGTCGAGGGCCGGCGCTCGGCCAGGTGGCTGTCCGGGGACGGTGGATGGGGCTCGGTCATGGCTTTTACGCACGCCCGGTCCTATTCTATGGAGCTCTCTTCCATTTCCGTGGCTGGAAGTCCACGCCGCCACACGCCTGGAAGTTTGTTTTGTTCAATAAGTCAGAGTCAGAGTCAGCTTTATTGTCAATTCCTTCATGCTAAGACACACAAAGAAACCGAAATTTCGTTTCCCCTATCCCACGGTGACGAGACACAGTACACGATTAACATACAGTGGCCTAGTGGTAGAGTGTCCGCCCTGAGACTGGAAGGTTGTGGGTTCAAACCCCGGCCGGGTCATACCAAAGACTATAAAAATGGGACCCATTGCCTCCCTGCTTGGCACTCAGCATTAAGGGTTGGAATTGGGGGGTTAGATCGCCAAATGATTCCCGAGCGCGGCACCGCTGCTGCTCACTGCTCCCCTCTCCCCCAGGGGATGGATTAAAATCACATGGGGATGGGTTAAATGCAGAGGACAAATTTCACCACACCCAGATGTGTGTGTGACAATCATTGGGACTTTAATCTTAATCTAATTAATCTTACAAGTAAAACAACGGGGGAGAGAGTTCAGGACCCCAACAGCCTGGAGATCACAAACTTCGCCAGTGGCGAGCAGTGCTAGCATCCCACAACAGAGTCCCGGCACCATTCGTCACGGATGTAGACGCACAGCCCACCTCCTCGCGATGTTCCCCCTCGTACAATGGCCCGGTCCGCCCGATAGCACGCCATCCGCTCCAGATGCACAGCAGTTACGCACTGTCCGGTCCGTAGAACTCAGCAGGCATGTTGATGTCCAGCGATCGAACGTTCGCCAGAAGAATGGAAGGCACGGCTGGGCGAGCTGGGTTGGCCGCCAGCCTGGCCCGGACGCCCAACCGGGGGAGGAATAGCAGGCGAGTCCGGCGACGCTCCAGGACGGAGCAGACCGAGCGCCTTTAATGTCCCCGCTTCAAAGTCCAGATCGCCACAAAACTCGCTTTCGCCGATGTCGAGCAGAACCAGCCCGCCGCACTTGTAGATAAATAAATAAACAATAAAGAGCCGTTTACCAAACCCACGTCTTTCCTTGAACTTTGTTAACGCTACAATATAGTTATATAGTAGATCTGTGGAATAACGATGAGGCTGACGTCAGGGCGCACGCACGCGCAGCGTTGTTGACAAAGGACGAGGAATTTGATCGATGGATTTAATGATTTAGAGTGCACAGATGGTTTGATAACATTATTGCTTATATAATAGTTATTTGATATATAATTTATATATCGTTATATGGGCCTGTGGAATATTTTGAAGTGCAAGAGCCGTCAACGGCGCGCACGCATTGTTGACAAAGGACCATTGATGGATTTAATGAATTGGAGTGACACAGATGGTTTTATTAACGTGTTATTTATGTAATATTTTTTTTAATAACTCTGAATTTTACGTCAGGGCCGTTCTCAGCTCTTCATTTGTGTTTATGTCACGTTAGCATACCTATCGTCTATGGAGCTCTCTTCCATTTCCGTGGCTGGAAGTCCACGGCGCCACACGCCTGTAAGTTTGTTTTGTTAAATAAAGAGCCGTTTACCAAACCCACGTCTTTCCTTGAACTTTGTTAACGCTACAATATAGTTATATAATAGATCTGTGGAGTAACGACGAGGCTGACGTCAGGGCGCACGCACGCGCGGCGTTGTTGACAAAGGACGAGGAATTTGATCGATGGATTTAATGATTTAGAGTGCACAGATGGTTTGATAACATTATTGCTTATATAATAGTTATTTGATATATAATTTATATATCGTTATATGTGCCTGTGGAATATTTTGAAGTGCAAGAGCCGTCAGCGGCGCGCACGCATTGTTGACAAAGGACGATTGATGGATTTAATGAATTGGAGTGACAGATGGTTTTATTAACGTGTTATTTATGTAATAGTTTTTTGAATAACTCTGAATTTTACGTCAGGGCCGTTCTCAGCTCTTAGTTTGTGTTTATGTCACGTTAGCATACCTATCGTTTAGCCTGTTGTTGCCCGTTCATGACTGTTCTTGGTGTTGGATTTTGTCGAATAAATTGCCCCCCAAAATGCGACTTATACTCCGGAGCGATTTATATAAGTTTTTTTTCACTTTTTTGGGCATTTTATGGCTGGTGCGACTTATATTCCGGTGCGACTTATAGTCCGAAAATTACGGTATATATGTAAAGAAAGATCTGACATTGAAAACTATTTTGTGTCTTCTGCTGAAGCTGTCTTTGTTAAAACTGACCAGTCCATTATTGCATGTATCTACAGACCACCTAGCTCTAGCCCAGGGGTGGCCAACCAGTCAGAGGCGAAGAGCCACATTTTTGACTGTGTCATCCCAAAGAGCCACATCCCCCCCCCGAGCCACATTTTTGACTGTGTCATCCCAAAGAGCCACATCACCCCCCCCCCCCCGCAAACAGCCACATCACCCCCCCCCCCCCCCCCGCAGGCAGAGAGAGACAGACACACACAAGCCTCTGCTCAGCCAGATTTATTGAATATGTCCCACACCAAGATAATGACAGTTATTTAACAGTTAACATTGTGTGCACTGTCTCACACACACATAAACTCTCAGTTCAAGCAAGTCCACAAACAGAAATATAACAATTTTCAATAACCCTAACCCTTTAATGAAGTCGCCTTCGTTGTATGGCTTTTTAGCCTGTGCAATGTTCCAAGCCAGTTGATATGATGCAAGCATTACGGTCTCTGAGTGGTTTGTAAATTTTTGGAAAAAATGCATCTGCTTTTCTGCCTGACTTTTCAAAGTGACCAACCTGTGCTTGCGAAGTTCAGTCCCTTTTGGAAATTCCTGGTCGATATTAGGATGGACTGAGCTGAAGTGACGCTGAAGATTTGAAGCTTTAAAAATGCGCTAATGATGCCTGACATATAAGGCAGAATGGCTTGCCATTACGTTCAACAAAAAAATATAAACTCTACCACTCTGTTAAAAACGTCCTGTGTTCTTCTTCATATTTTCGTTTGGCTGTGCTTTTTTTCCCTGCCATTTTGAGAGCGAACTTGAAACAAATTATTTACAACTCAAATGAACGCGCGCATTTGTCATCAGTACGTCATTCTTCTTCTTCTTTTCAACTCAAACCGATTCAACTGGTCAGCGCACCACCGCCACCTAGGGGGAATAAATGGCAGCGCCAGCCAAGCATTTTGACGCTTGTCATGTGAAATCTCCTGAAGAGCCGCATGAAACCAGCCAAAGAGCCGCATGCGGCTCGCGAGCCGCGGGTTGGCCACTACTGCTCTAGCCTGTCTGATTTCAATACTGACTTAGCTCAGGTTCTTGACACTGATTCTAAAGAAGGGAAAAATGTTATTTAATGGGTGATTTAAATATCAACATTATAGACCACATGAAGAATAATCAAACTAAGGAATTTATTGATACAGTGTATTCATATTGTTTTCATCCTATGATATCAGTTCCAACCAGAGTGACAGAGACGTCTGCCACTCTGATAGACAATATTTTTACGAATGAGTTGAGTGTAAACTGTAAGTCAGGGGTTCTGTGCAAGGAGGTTGCTGATCACTGTCCAATTTTCTTAATATCCTAGAAACACATTGCGCTTACATCAAAATCTTCTAAATATAAGAGAACAGTTAATGTAACAAACACAGCTACATTTAAGTCAGTGATCAGCAACCATCCATGGACCGATATCCTTCATTCTGCAGACCCACAAAAATCTTACACTCTGTTTTCACAATGTATGTATCTCTCAAGCTTATGACCTGTGTTTTTCCCTTAGATTGGTGTCTTCCAAACCTCATCATAACCCATCCAAACCATGGATAATGTCAGCCATCATCAAATCTGTAAATACTAAACATAGATTGTACAAAAAATATCTTCTTAGTCCAACACCATTTAATCATGCTCAATTGAAAAACTATAGAAACAAATTAAATCATATTACTAGAGGAGCTAAAAAACATTATTACAACGAAGAGCTTTCTAAACATAAAAATGACATGACTATGTTGTGGAAAACAATTACCGTTTTTTTCCGTGTATAATACGCAAAATTTAACTAATTTATTGTCCTAAAATCTGGGGTGCGCATTATACATGGGTACAAATTTTTTTAAATTTTTAAAAAAAATTTTTTTTTTTAAATAATTTTTTTTTTTTTTTTTAAGAAAATCATGGTACAACAAAACCAACAACAGGACTGACCGACAAAGACGTGGAACAAAAAGACAGGGTGACATTACCAAAGACAGGAACAGAAACCAAACAGACATCATGACAGTAACACATGCAATGATCCGACGGTGAGCGAGGGGCAGACAGCACTTAAATACAAAACACGTTACAAGAACAATAGTGTGTTTGTACTGTGCTCTGGTCATTTCGTCAAAGAAGGGATAATAGTCCTCTTCTTTTCTTGACTGACAATGAATGTGATAGTTTAATACAATCAGCAAATAACAAAATGCGTATTACAGGTAACATTTTATTTCACAACACTTTGCCTTGTTCCTTTCGTCCCTGCTGTTCACTTCAAACACGCTCCATACGAACGCAATGCTCTCGTATCAGACGCTTGCTCGATCACCTGCTCGTTTGCTGTCACAATGTACCCTACACAAATCCGAAACATTTGTTGCGGCTCCGAGTCACGACGAGGGGCAAGTTTTGGTTTCCAAGGGTGTTTTTATTCCTCTTCAACGTCTCTCCCATACAGAGCCGCCTTTTTCACATGTCCGCACGTCACTTTCCTCTCTTTTCATCTGATCGCGGTGGTGCCTTTACGGGCAGTCGGAGAAATCAACGCCAACAAAAAAAAATACATCCAGCCTAGTTAAGACCATACCAAAGACTAAAAAAATGGGACCCATTGCCTCCGTGCGTGTGTGACGATCATTGGGACTTTAAAAAAAAAAAAAAAAAAAATTGGGTGCGTATTATACATGGGTACAGGCTTTTTTCCAGCATCAACATGCCATTTTTAGGGTGCGTATTATACATGGGGGCGCATTATACACGGAAAAAAACGGTAACTGTATTCTCAACAAAAACAAAAAATGCAAGAAACTAAAGAATTCAAGGCTAAAGGAGGGCTCATTTCTGACCCTCAAGTAATTGCAAACAATTTCAATACATTTTTCTCAGAAATTGGTCCTAATCTGGCCTCCAAGATCCCACATAGTAACTATAATCCCCTCGATTTCATGAATTCGCCTAGCCTAGATCATATGAATTTCTCAGCTGTTTCTGAAGATGAGGTTTGGAAGACACTAGAGCAGGGGTGGGCAAACTACGGCCCGCGGGCCACATCCGGCCCACGAGACCGTTTAATCCGGCCCGCCAACCCTGAATAAATTGTATTATTAAAGATTTTTTTGGGTCATTTTGCATGCAATGACTGCGTTTCCCCAGTAGATGGGGAACCGCTCGCCTGCCCATTTACTACCGGAAGCCGTGTCAGAAAGCTCGGTGCACACTCACAAGTGCCAGTACGTACTCAGTAGTACGGACATGGCGCACTCGCGCTCTATTTATATCAGTCCCGAATTTAGAGCGTGGGCTGTGACGACAGCATTCTTGTAATTCGCGCGCTGAGCTTTCAGATACAGTTTTACGCTAAAGCCACCCACAAACCTTCCCCTGGAATCCTTCTATTAAAATGAGTCGCCCAAGGAAAAGCAAGGTGGACACAGTGCCGAGTGTTTAAAAAAGAGTGGCCAATTTGGCTCGACGTACGCGACGTGACGTTCAGCCACATCAACATCAACCCGTCACAGATCGAGGTAAACGGACCAACACCTCGGATCTCTCCTAAGAATTGCCACAACAAATTTGACTCCAGACTATGACGCACTAGCAAAAAAGGGAGACCAACAACACTGTTCCCACTGAAAATGAAGGGGAGGCTCTCAAGTTTGTTGTAAAAAAATGCATTTTGAATATGATTTGTACACATAGCAGGGATTGAAACTAGCGACCATTCTCATTTTCAAACAATGCAGGATGCTCAAGGACATTGATGCACCACCTGTTTGCGACTAATCTTAACCTGTAAAGTTCTTAAGGCTTACTTTAAGGAAGTGTTTCCCATTTCCTCACCTCTGTTACCAGGTGTTTGTGAGTTAAAACTCTGCTCTGATGTTCAGATACCCCTCACCGTGTTGCCGTTTTGATTACTTTATTTGGATGTATGCTTTCACCGATTCTTCAAGATGATATATTTGGTCAGAATGTTTGCCGTTTGATGTGATCTCATAAGATAAACATCTTTCATTAATCTGACCTGCAGGCACTGAAGTGATGGAGACTGTTATTCATAATAACAGTGTCGTATTTTATGAGAATCACTGATAGCAGTTTTTTTGTGAATTATTATTATTTTTTTAATGCTGTTAATAAATGCATTTGTTTTCAAAAAACTTGTTTGGAATATCCATGCTTTACTACCTACTAAAGGCCAAAATATTTTATGCAATGACCTTTACAGGTCGCTTATATTACTTCACACAAACACTACGTCCATCTGCTCCTGGTTCGGCCCTCCGGTCCAAATTTAGAACCCAGTTCGGCCCGCGAGTCAAAAAGTTTGCCCACCCCTGTTATAGACCTATTTTTGTTTTGCCTGCTATATCAAAAATACTTGAAAAACTTGTTTACCATAGATTAATTGAACATCTCAACAAATACAATATTTTATATACACACCAGTATGGGTTCAGGAAAAAACATTCATTACATGGCCCTCTTACATTTAGTAAATTAAATATATAGTGCGAGGAATAGAAAGGAAAACACAATAGGTATTTTTCTGGACTTATCTAAGGCATTTGACACGGTCAATCACCATATTCTATTGCAAAAACTGTCTCATATTGGAGTAAAAAATAATGCGCTTCTCTGGTTCAAGAGTTATCTTCAAGACAGACAACAGTTTGTATCCTACAATGGAACCAATTCTTCCTTACTTAATATGCAATCCGGAGTACCTCAAGGATAAATTCTTGGGCCTTTGTTATTTTTTATATATTTAATGACCTGTCAAATGTCTCAAATAAACTGTCCAAATTTTTATTTGCAAATGACAGTGTCCTGTACTCTCACAAAGATCCCAACACCATTATAAGGGTCTTAAATTAATTACTTGGTAAACTGTCCATTTGGTTTCGGTGCAACAAATTATCACTTATTAAAAAAACAAACTTCATATGTTTTGGTCTCAAATCTCATATATTTAACAAATCACCAGCAATATATATTGATAACTTCCCTATAACTAACGTGTGTTCTACACGATTCCTTGGCATTATGATTGATGGATCATTGTCCTGGAAATCTCATATCATGACTATTTCCACAAAAATTGTACGTAAAACCCGTCATCTAATCAGCTCCGAGGTAGCCACTATGCTATACTATTCAATGATCTATCCGTATATTAACTATTGTAATATCGCTTGGGCTAGTACTCACCAGACCAAACTTGAGCCTATATATCGTCTGCAGAAACGAGCTCTAAGAGTAATATGTTGTGTACATCCGAAACATTCATCTCAGCCTCTTTTTACTCGGCTAGGTATCCTCACTGTTTTTCAAGTCAATTATCTTCAAATTGGTCTCTTTGTTCATGGCTCATTGGGGAGAACCCTTCCCCTATTTTTTCACAACTTATTTAGACATACCGTATTTATTCTAATTATCGCCCATATTCTAATAATCTCCCAGTGTGTGTTAGCCATGACATAAATAAAAAACATTGATACCTCTAATTATCGCCCACGCTGCTAAAATTGCTGCGATTGGCCATTGCGCGCGGTCGTTGCGCGCGGCAACTCCCATCGGCCATTGCAGTTTCAACCGAGAGGAAGTGTGCGGCTTTGGAGCGGCCGTTGCGATCGGCCATTGCGAGTGGCCGTTCCGATCGGCCATTGCGCGCAGTCGTTGCGCGTTTGAAGTATGCTGCGTTCCTTAAGAACACCAGTGAGATGCAGGTATTGCATACTACATAAGGAAACTATACATATTATCGCCCATTTCAGTGCCCCTTGGCGATCGGACAAAAAGTGTTCTCTATTAATTGCCCACCCCCCTGTTGGACATAAACCTTCTCTAATTATCGCCCAGGGCGATTCTCAGGTCCGTAATTACCCCACACGCAGCTCAAATGACCTCAGACCACCAATAGCCTGTACAGCCCAAACTCAATTTAGAGGGTCAAAGATTTACGATTCGCTGCCACTATTTTTATGGGACTTCTCGCCAATTTAAGAAGGCTCTGAAAACACTCTTAGACACTAAATACTTTCCATACAGTATGCTAAATGAACCTGGATCCGTTCGTTATTCTCTTTAGTTATAGTTTTGGTGTGTTTTTCCCTATTGTTGTATGTTGTATGCCTTATCCCTGTTAATAATTTTTTTTTTTTATCTGTATGACATGTATTAGGATGCATATTTCTCTATCCATTGAAATTTTAACTTAAATGTATTCGTATTTCTGGAGAATGCCACTTCGCAAGCCCCTGGAGGGTTTTTAGACATTCTCCATCACATTTATTTAATCTATGTACATTTTAAATGTTTTTGTATGTGAAAATAAACAAACAAACAAAAAAAGTAGGATTGACAGTGCCTGAACATGTGTCATGCCCATCCGTGCCGCGCAGGTTAGCTAGCTAACGACAGTGCGGCGGAGTCAAGCGATGCAAATGCTAAATTAGCTAATCATGGCGAAACGAATGAGCAGCGACACATCCACTCGCCAAGCCAAAATAAATAAGAGATGCAGCCGTTCTTTTAAGATTGAATGGTTGTCGGAGTGTCTGCAACGACAAGAGGAAACAGTTAAACTGAGTGAGATTTTCTCTTTTTCGAATGAGAAATGTCTCTGTAAAACATGCAGTGAAGGCAAAGTGGCGGGCGAGTTTACGGAGGGGGAAATATGGAAGGAATGGAAGTTGGACTACCTCAAGCGTCACATTCAGCAGAAATGTCATTTGAAAGCTGTTGGAATTGTACAAAGACTCAAGATGGGACGGGATCGGTACATTATTGCGAGAGAGCGCAAAAGACCGACAGAGAGCGTCCTCTCCAGTTGTATTGCTGTTTGGGGTGGTAGCTGCACTGAATACAACATGAAGGCCCTGCAGCGCATAGTGAACACGGCTGGTAAGATTATTGGTGCTTCACTCCCCTCCTTGATGGACATTTACACCTCCCATCTCACCCGCAAGGCGACCACGATTGTGAGTGATGTGAGTCACCCCGCTCACTCTTTGTTCGATCTTCTGCCCTCTGGGAGGGGGTACAGGAGCCTGCGCTCCCGCACCACAAGACTCACCAACAGCTTCATACTCCAGGCTGTTAGGATCCTGAACTCTCTCCCCCCTTCTGCGTAGCGTCCTGTACTTTTGCGCTATATTCTGTCTGCTGTGTGCACACTTGCTCCGTTTTGCTCCTCTTATTTATTGTGCTATTTGTTTATTTATTCATCACTCTTATTATTCATTGTTTGTGCCTTCTTGTTTTTATTTTGTGTTGTTTACTTGTATGTATATCGTGTACTATGTCTTGTCACCGTGGGATAGTGGAAACGTAATTTCGATTTCTTTGTGTGTCTTGGCATGTGAAGAGATTGACAATAAAGCAGACTTTGACTTTGACTTTGAAAAGGAACGAGCTGTTACACAAAACAAAATCCGACCCCGAGCAAGTTAAAGTTCTCATTGACAATACAGTCAAACCTCGGTTTTCGACCACAATCCGTTGCAGAAGGCGGTTCGAGTAGTGAATCGGTCGAATCCCGAATCTATTTTTCCCATTACAAATAATGGAAAAAATGTAATCCGTTCCAAGACAAAAAAAACAAAAAAACGCCCCTTTTAAAAAAAAATTCATTTGCGCATTTTTGTCCGATCGCGCAACTGCAGCGCAACTGCAGCGCAACTGCAGCGCGCCGCCGACCACGCAACTGCACCGCGCTGGTCGCAATATTGTGACAGAGCCGTCGCTGAAATTTAGAAAATATTTGATGTACTTTCCAAAATTTAAGTGGACCTCAGAGCGCAGGGAGCTTAATTTGGTCCGATCGCGCAATCGCAGCGCGCCGGGCGCTCACTGTCGCATTGCTTTAAGAGCGTCTTTGTGTTTTAAGATGGCTTTACTGCTCCCACTTGTTTTCTTTGGAGGCATGATTAGGGGTGAATACAATCCTTAAAGTAACGAAAATACAATAGCGACCGGAGTCAGTCGGCATCCAGGCCGCGCGGTCGGGTTTTCTCGGGTCCTTTCGGCTCATCTCGCGAGGTTCGACCTCCGAATTTTGTTCGACAACCGAAGCAAAAAAATCTCGAATTTTTCGTTCGAATTCCGATTTGTTCGAGAACCGGGACGTTCGAAAACAGAGGTTTGACTGTATTTTATTCATTTATTTAACCTGGTGTTGCACACAGTGGTCCACAGTGTGCACAGGGAGCTTGTGTCTTATCACAGACACTTGAAAAATAAGAACACTGATGGTAATGTAAACACTGTTGGGTCTTCGTACAGTCCAACAGCAGAAAAACGAACGAAGCAAAAAGTAAAAACATACCAGGGATGCCAAATTCCTCACTCAAAAGACCTGCGAGCCTACTCCGGTTGTGTTTTATCCCGGTATAGACACAGAGAAGTATTACACAGCTAGGGATGAGGACGGAAGGCGATGAAGATCATTTCCTCGATTTCATTGTTTTCCCCGAATAAAAGGCTCGGCATTCCATTGCACACAATGTTACGACACATTCCCGAAGCTGATTGGCTGACATGAGGCGTAGAGTCAAAAGTTAATTTGAAGAGAGGCGTAAGCCTTTTTACATTGCGTGTTGACGAGTCCCAAGCAGATAAGTAACGCGCCACATTTCATGTTTAGAAACGGTAACGGCGTTATAGGAATTACTAGATTAATTGATTATCCGGCACTGGAAAAATATAATGGCGTTATAAACGTTGTTACCTCTAACGTCGTTAGTCCTAACTCTTGTCTAAAACACGTTCAAACGTATTTGCGAGTACGCTCAAACTTGGAGTCTTATGCTACAAACGTAGCATTTTTCCCATAATGCCTCATTGCATTGTGCATGCGTGAGTAAAAAGCTACTTTAAGCATTTGACATACATTATACCATTATGTACTATGTTGGATTTTGGTCCACAATTTAGGGAGCGCTATCTGCGCCTCACGGCAAAAGCCATTGCCAATCACCTGTTATCCAATTCACTCACTGCGTGCTCGTTTAATTTCTTCAGATTTAGGAAAATGCAAAGACACTGAAGCAGAAATTAGACTTACACAGGTTGGTTGAGTTCAATCATAATTCTTGTTAAGAAAGCTCTGTTTTCAGGAAAGTACAATACAGCGCTGGGCCCTTCAAGAGCAGAAAGTCTCCATTCAGAAAAGGCAACGTTCAAGGTTCTTTGGTCAGCTTATATTCAGTTGGTGTGGGGCGCGTTTGATGGGTGATGAGTCGTTGGGGTGGGGCGAGTTCGCAGTAGAGTTTGATTCCATGGGAGTGGGTGCTGGTTATGGAAGATTCGGTGTGTGTGTCTTTCGGCCTTGGTGATCATCTTTGGCCGAGTCCTTGGCTGTCTCCTTCTGGCACCAGCTGGTTTTTTATCTCCGAGTGACCTTCCTGTAAACATTCTTCTCCATCCTTGCACATATGCTGTCGTACCTCATTCTTTCACTTATCGAAAAGCTGGCGTCCCGCATTAGGCGACATATGACGTTTAGTCAAAACACAAGATATAATCAAGTACTGAACGGTCAAGACGACTCTGGCCGTGTCCATGATGTAGAGAACAAACATCAGGCATGCATTACACAGTTCCTTAAGGGTCATTAAGCTATTTAAGCAACATATCAAAAGACATTTATGTTGCAGTGCACAGAAATACATATTGAATCATGAAGTTGTAGCAACCTCTGTTATTATCTTATATCAAAGAATGTCTAGTTATGTCTGCTTTATTGGTTGATTCCATGAATATACTTGTCTGCTTGTATACTTTATCCAAAGAGATGTGAGCGTATCTGGTATTGTGGCTAGGCGGGTTTTGTGTCTTTTGCCCCTATTCCTTCACACCCTCTGTTGACCTCAGTTAAACTGAGGTCACCAAAAACCCATATGTGTTCGTACTCCCTCTGTCGGCCCACCACGTCCCTCTGTGGAGCCGCTTCAAGTCCCTCTGTGGGGCCGCCAATGAGTGAGAAAAATAAATATAGATAAAATTCATACCCAGACATTTGTAAAAGATGGAGAGGGGAAAGGCAATTGGCCTAGACGACATTCCAGTGACAGCATGGAACTATCAAGGAGAGATGGCAGGGGAGATTCTTAAAAAGCGAGAAGATTCCCGAAAGAAGTGGAAGATGAAAACGAAAACGTGAGAGAAAAATACTTAAACAAATAACGAAATACATACATACATCCATACATGCACATAGACAGACAGACATCGAACGATCGCCCATTCTGTCACCCGGTCATTCAGTCAATCAGTCAGTCAATCAATCAATCAATCAATCAATCAATCAATCAATCAATCAATCAATCAATCCCGCACTCACTCACAAGTGTTAATTAATTTGTAATAGTATTGCAAGCAGTTTAAACTCTATTGGAATATGTGAATGTCCATATCTGTTCTATCAAATTCTAATCCTTCTTTACCTTTGTATAAGGCACAGGTGTCAAACTCAAGGCCCGGGGGCCAGATGCAGCCAGGCACCTCATTTTATGTGGCCCGCGAAGACAAATTGTGCTTCATATTCATGTGTCATTACTCGAATTGCAAATTGTCTTCACTTTTAATAATATTTTATTTTTAACTATTAGACCAGTTTTTACTTGTCTGATTTGAAAACGAATTACTTGTCAGTTTATTTTGTAGCTTTTACTGTATATAATATGAGATGCTCATACATTTATTTGGGGTGACAGTCATAACAGCCCTCCAAAAGAAGCTATGACTACAATGCGGCCAGGGAAAAAATTTGACACCCCTGGTATAAGGGATAGCCTTGTCAAAGCATAGTCATCGTAATTTATTCAATCTGTTGTTTGACTAACATTTAATCATTGATCAATCACGTATCTTAATTCATGCTTTTCCTCCTTTGAAGCGACTATGTACTTCAAACCAAACGCCACCATTTTATAGGGAAAAACTTTTGTTGAATCTATTTGTTTTCGCCATAATACTCCTGCAGTCATCTTAAATGTGTTCAATTTATCAATCCCTTCCATTGTTTATCCTGCAAATGAATCACGTGAATAATGTGTTATTCAAACTTTAACGTTCATAAGTTATCCACCTGTTCCAAATTCGTTTGGAGTCTGTATGTTATTGTTCCAATTTTTTACATTTAATACTCTCCCACCTATGTGATCCTGTTTTGAAAGGTCAACAATTTATTATAAGCTATTTTAAAACTCTCCACACTTGTTACCAGGCTTTGGCTCCATTTCACGATGTTGTCTCCCATTCACTTCATTTCTGCCAAGCTGCTTCTTCTCCTCCGTCTCGCATGTTGAAGACTCAATTCTGAAAACACTTAAAATCTCACAATTCCCCCCTTTGTTTTTTTATTATTTTCAATTTTTTTTTATTTTATTTTATTTTATTATTTTTTTTTTTTTCCCCTTTTGACACATTCTAAAAAATGTGGCACTATGGTTAAAAGTAAAAATAACAATTTCCATGGTAACATACCCATCGCCAGCTGGACTTCGGTGTACCTCCAGATGCCATCCTGGCCTGGAATCACCAATTCTCAGTCCCTGAAACTCGACTGGCAGCATCTCACATGGCTGTATGAACAAAAGCCATCACCCTCCTGTAGCTGTGCATGCAGCTCTCCGGACAATAAACATCCATAATACCAAGAAATAAAATTCATAATGCTAAACAAAAAAGAATCCACACACGGGTGCATGTCAAACGTATGAAATTGAAAACTGGAGCCTGCCGAGCCTGTCCTGAAAACGATCACATTTACAAACTCATTATGAAAAGTAAGGGGTTAGTTGTTAATGCATGTTCACAGACATGACACAAAATTCTCCAAGACTGCAGTTGACAACCTGCAAAGTAAACACGAGTTTAACAAATAAAGCACAATCTGCTCCCTGGGTTGCTGTTAGAGGCTGCAATACAATTAGGTAAAACATCAAAACAAAGCAAGTCATCACAAATTCCGTCACGTACATTTCGTCACACTGTCAGGTAAGTCCAGAGTTGTTGTCATACACTGTCTTGACTCAGAGTCTTGATTGTCAATGCTGGTATTGTCACGTCTGGTCATAATCTTGAATTGGGCCTTCTCCATTGAAGTCTTTTGTTGTCAATGGTGCCCCAGAGTAATCCCAAACCCATATTTAGTCCAAAATTAGCCCCGATCAATCTTGCTTTTTCAAATCTGTAGTATTATTATATTTTTCAGGTGAGAGGAATGTTATCCTCTGCTGTGATCACATCACCCCAACTTTGAATCATGTTGACCATTCACAATACACAAACACCATAAGCACAGACTTAACATTCATACACCATTTCAGACAAACTGTCATCCCCCAACACACACATAAAAACATACAATATTAAATTGTAAAAGGAACCATCCCTACGCAAAATTTTCTCCTCAATTAAAATTTCCCTTTTTTATTTTAAATCCAAAATTAATATCTAATTGTCTGGTCTCCTGTCCTCTCATCGTTTGCCAATATGCAGCATGCTGGAACATGATTTAACTCCCCATTTAGTTTGCTCACATGTCACACTTAGACTATTTGACACTTCGTGTTGAGCTGTAACTTCAATATTTCCACCTTCCCATATTTCATCCACTAAACAGTTCCATTTTGCTTTTAGTTTAAATTCATCCCTCCAAATAACTACCTCTGGCAAAGAACCAAAAAATTATAGAGCACTCCCTTTTACTGTTACCTTGTTCCTTCATTCATCTCCTCACAAGCATAACTGACCCTCCTAAAAAATAATGATACTAAAAATAATGTTTAAAAAACAATATACACAGCTTCTTCCTGCCACTTACACTATCACCTTGAAGATTATCGTTCTCATTTTTGTTGATGCCAATTCTTAGAATCAAAAAGAAATGCTTACTCTTGATAATGGAGTCACGCTAAATCACAAATTTTGAAACCTTCTTCCATGTTCCCCCTTTGTACCTATCAAAACCAATTAGAAATATTTTTACTGTCATGATCATCATTGTGGCCTTCACACTTATTGTTCCTGTACTTTAAATTGTCAATTTTTGTACATTTGAAGCCCTTTGAGACTTGCTTATGGGCTATATACGTAAATAAACTTGACTTGCCTTGACTTTATTATTATTCAACTTCTTCTGCATTCTTCTGCCTCTTTTTTATTTATTTATTTATTCTTTTTTTTTATTCTTTTTTTTTAATTATTTATTTTTAGCTTAACTACTTCTACAAATTCATCTGATTCACTTCATTCCACTTTTAACACTTTTAACACATTCCAATATTCATGCCAAATATTCTAAATATTTACGGTTTTCGAGAAATTTACAAATTTTAAGCCAATATTTCACCATTCAATCTTCATGGCACATTCAACATTTCTCATTTTCTTCCTCATAATTCCTCCAATTCGCCTTCTTTAACTTCCTAGATTAAAATTTCACATTTTCACTTTTAACATTGCGGTAAAACTTTGCAAAATTTCCTTTTTCCCTTATAATTTCTAATTAAGTTTTTTCACTGACTCAACCCATTTCAATTTTTGAACTGTTCATCTTATGCCTACCTATTCCAAAACTTCCCACTTTTGAAAAATTTCAAATTTTCAACTTTAAAATTCACGCCCAATTTTACAGAATTCTTTCTATATTTTCATCCATTTTCTGACCACTTCAACACGTTCCACATTTAAACATAATCTTGTAGCATTCCCCGAATTTTTATTCAGCCTCTACGCCTTCACACGCAATTTCTACAGAAATGACAAATTCTAGTTATTATTGTTAATCCTCCGTGACCCTCGTAAGGACAAGCCGCACCAGTAATGGATGGATGGATGGATTGTTAATCCTAACCCCAAGTACCTATCATAAATTGCCATTTAAATCCATTGTCGCAAGGGTCATGTCACTGTATTTGTTATTTAAAGCCCTACTGTATTCTTTTTTAATTAAGTAGTGTCCTGTATTACTATTTTGCTGACTATACAGAATTCCAACTTTCTTATGGCCCCTCACCCCTTCAAGCTCAAATATGCATCCTATAAATCAGTCGCAATTGATGTGTAATTAAATTCTGTCGTTTCGATAAAGGGCAATTAAGTTTAGCAATTCAGCCTTCTTTTGCCCGAATCCAAATTTTCACCGGTCCAATTATAAAATTTCATTATTTCAATTAGATTCATCATGTCTTCGAAATGCTCTGTTACATATAGAAATTTATGATTCAAATGATTTAATTTTTATCGATCAATGTACACTTTGCAAAGATTCTGATCACGCTGTCGTATGATTTGTTATTATTAGTGCATCTTCACTGTCCATATCGATGTATTTTGTTTTTTATCCCCGTTTCAGTGTCAATAAGCAGCCTTATTATTCCCTCTTTTATCAAAACTCCTCAGATATGTCCGCCCCAGCACCCAAACACACTTCCATCCCTTTTGTCCCCTACTCCACCAACTTTGTAATGCTTCAGCAGTCTTTAGCAATGTGTCCAGTTTGACTTCATGTGCCTCATGCAAGTCTTTAGCAGCCTCTCCTCTTAGATTCTCATGATGATGATTCAGGGCTGGATTGTCCGCCATTCTCAAATGCGTCCATCTTGTCTTTGTTCTTTCAGTCCATTTTCTTTTTGATCTGCAACTGTGTGTATTCCACCAACTGTATGGTTCTTGTCCTGTGAAGAGCTGTGCTTGCCCCCTTCAAGCATGATAATAGTTCCCGTTGTTCTCCCAAAGGTCAAAGGTGTCTCATGACCAGGGACAGTCCTCTGTTGATTTTGAGACAGCCAGTGGAGTACGAGGACTCAGTTCAGGACTTGTGCCACACGCTAGGGCAGAACACACTGGGACACAAATTTCACAAAACTATCTTCGTGTTATCAGTCTTCCTGTGTAGTATTTGTTCCTTACACCCCAAATCTTCCTATTAACATTTTGTCTCCTATCAGTTGCGCACACTCATCATCTTACTATCAAGCCGCCCTTATCAAATGCTTTTTTTTTTTTTTTTTTTCTGAGTAATCCATCCACCCGACCCATTAACACAGCTAAAATCCTCGTTCCAGTGTTTATCATCAAATAAAGTTCCGAAATCCTTTGTAATAAACTGTAATGTAATTTAACAACCTACCAACATGGTTGTATATGCGGTGAATGTTATTGTTCAATCTATAGGTCATACAGCGCCTGTGTTCCAAATATGACACTCCTCCTTGATTTACCATCTCATATGTTATTGTTGTCAGCAGCGCTAAATGATAGTGCTTGAAAGTGAACATCTTATCGCCCAATTTAAAACACATGCCACATTTGAGCTAGTATTTATTCATTTATTTATTTGCCATCCTCATGTTAGCTGGCATGTGTCAGAATTAAAATGTAATTTTGCTTTTAATTTTAAGTCTTTCAAAATTGCTATATCTTTACTGCACCGAGATAAACTGTTAAATATATCTTTAAAAACAAACAAAAACAATCTATGCTCCTGCACAGACTCTTAAAAGTGGCACCCAAATGCCAGATTACAAATCAAATCAAACCTCCTTCACTCTCACATTTTTGATAAAACAGTCTATTTATCTAGACACTGTCACCACGTACGAAATAATGGTCCCTCAAAACATGTGACTAGAATTAGGACAATTATTAACCCCCCTCAATTGATCAATTATCTCCTCACTAAATTCCTAGCCTGTTAATCTATCTGCATAAAGAAAACATTTACAATGCAGGCGATAAGAGAATAACAAAGAACACCTGAACCCTAACCCAAGAACACAAAGAAAACATAACAATAAACAAAATAAACCCAAGTACTCCAAATGTTTCCTCATTAAAATTTTAGCCTTTTTGTGCAGAGCACCATTTATTTCTCATCATTGACCTAATTTTATCCTTAATTTAATCCCAATCACGAATGCCCCTGCTTAATACTTTACTTGGTGTTCTTTTAATAAAAAGTGCCCCCTTGCAATGTCGTTTTTATTTTGTTGTTTATTTACTCTAAGTGATTCAAATCTTTGACTTATGTCATAACCAATCAATAATTCCTCCTACATTTAACATCTGCAATCATGATTTAATTTTATCCAATTCTACAATGTATGTTCTCTTTTACTCTCACATTTTTTATGAGGGCTGGGCACGCTCCTTTTTGGACCTGTTTCTGCCCACAACCCTCAGATTATTCTATAATTTCTAATGTTTACATTTCACAATGCCAATCTGATAAACCATTGTCTAGCACACCATCTTCGTGCAACATTTTAGCCCAATTCCATCATTTATAACAAACTGATACACAAAGACAAACATAGATAACACACGGGCCCACAACATAGACATGACAATCTTCCCAGTTGATGACAAGTGGGGGGGCAACCGAAGTGTGGAGAGCCTCGCCACCACCACGTCGCACAATGCAACCCCCCACCTCTGTCCAGAATATGCATTTGTGCCCACCTGACCGTTTGGCCCAAACTTTAGAGCCGCACCCTTTTGAAAACAAAAATGGTTACAGTTTAAACCCCACCACACAATGGGATACAACCTTCATGCTAATTATATATATATTCTTTATCAAATTATTTTTAAGCCATTTTTCTGACTCCAACTCACATGACAAATAAAAATCAACAATTTTATACAAATCAACTTATTGTTCTTCATGAACCACAAATCATCACTTCCACCCCACGAACAGCACCACCACAACTAATCACTCACTTCTCCAGCTGCGTCGCTGTCCCATCTGACAGCCCAGCCTGCTTTCCACACAATATCATCATAGACACACTTCAACAATTATGTAGCGACCTGGTTAACCAGTTACCCTTCGCCCTAGACAACAATATAAGTCTCTAAGGTCGCACTATTGAGGTCGCCAGGCATCCGTTCTGCTATATCAGCGATGCCTTTACCTTTTTTTTTTTTTTTTTTTTCACGAGTCCCCGACTCGTATTGGTGGCCTGGCCGATCCAATCGACCCTGACCTTAGGCAACAGTACAAAGTCCCTAAGCGTCTACTATTGAGGCCACTCCGGTGCCCATATGCTAGCCATTGGCATCCCACAAGTTCCACGGTGTGAGTTTCCTTCGCTGATCAGACGAAGTCCTCACCACCTTTCTCCTTTTCTTTTCCACAAAACGTCACTTTTCACCAGTTCCCATACAAGCATAAATGTAGTATATACATACAACCACAATTCCTGAACACAGAGCTAAAATTATTAATATTTAATTTTAATTTTACTCCGCTTTCACTCCACAACATTGCTGAACTGGGAGATTTTTATAAAAAAAGTTCCCCCTTACCTTTTGTGTTGATCGGACTGCAATATTGTTGAGCAAGAGCGGAGATGGAAGAATCCTTCCTGGAGCATGTACTTTCCCTTCTGAAGAAATCACGTCGGATGGTCACCATTTGTTGGATTTTGGTCCACAATTTAGGGAGCGCTATCTGCGCCTCACGGCAAAAGCCATTGCCAATCACCTGTTATCCAATTCACTCACTGCGTGCTCGTTTAATTTCTTCAGATTTAGGAAAATGCAAAGACACTGAAGCAGAAATTAGACTTACACAGGTTGGTTGAGTTCAATCATAATTCTTGTTAAGAAAGCTCTGTTTTCAGGAAAGTACAATACAGCGCTGGGCCCTTCAAGAGCAGAAAGTCTCCATTCAGAAAAGGCAACGTTCAAGGTTCTTTGGTCAGCTTATATTCAGTTGGTGTGGGGCGCGTTTGATGGGTGATGAGTCGTTGGGGTGGGGCGAGTTCGCAGTAGAGTTTGATTCCATGGGAGTGGGTGCTGGTTATGGAAGATTCGGTGTGTGTGTCTTTCGGCCTTGGTGATCATCTTGGCCGAGTCCTTGGCTGTCTCCTTCTGGCACCAGCTGGTTTTTTATCTCCGAGTGACCTTCCTGTAAACATTCTTCTCCATCCTTGCACATATGCTGTCGTACCTCATTCTTTCACTTATCGAAAAGCTGGCGTCCCGCATTAGGCGACATATGACGTTTAGTCAAAACACAAGATATAATCAAGTACTGAACGGTCAAGACGACTCTGGCCGTGTCCATGATGTAGAGAACAAACATCAGGCATGCATTACACAGTTCCTTAAGGGTCATTAAGCTATTTAAGCAACATATCAAAAGACATTTATGTTGCAGTGCACAGAAATACATATTGAATCATGAAGTTGTAGCAACCTCTGTTATTATCTTATATCAAAGAATGTCTAGTTATGTCTGCTTTATTGGTTGATTCCATGAATATACTTGTCTGCTTGTATACTTTATCCAAAGAGATGTGAGCGTATCTGGTATTGTGGCTAGGCGGGTTTTGTGTCTTTTGCCCCTATTCCTTCAACTACAATTAACCCAGTAAAACTGTTTATTTGGCAGCACGGTGGAGCACTGGTTAGCATGTTTGCCTCACAATGCAAACGTTGTGGGTCCGATTTCGGCTACGGACTTTCTGAGTGGAGCTCGCATGTTCTCCCCATGCCTGCCTGGGTTTCCTCCTGGTATTCCACTGTTCTCCAATATTGCAGAGACGTGCATGGTAGGCCGACTGACGACTATAAATTGTCCGTAGGTGTGAGTGTGAATGGTTATTCGTCCATGTGTGTCCCGCGACTGGGTAACAACCAGTTCAGGGTGTCCATGACTACTGCCCAAAGCGTGCTAGGATGTGCTCCAGCAAAGTAGCACTACTCTGTGAGTAGGTATGTTCAGAGAGCGAGAGTGCGCTCCGCGTCTATTAAAGGGTAACTCAACCCAACATTTTCACACACACATCTGGGTGTGGTGAAATTTGTCCTCTGCATTTAACCCATCCCCGTGTGATTTTGATCCATCCCCTGGGGGAGAGGGGAGCAGTGAGCAGCAGCGGCGCCGCGCTCGGGAATCATTTGGTGATCTAACCCCCCAATTCCAACCCTTAATGCTGAGTGCCAAGCAGGGAGGCAATGGGTCCCATTTTTATAGTCTTTGGTATGACCCGGCCGGGGTTTGAACCCACAACCTTCCAGTCTCAGGGCGGACACTCTACCACGAGCCTAAATACATCATTCTGATTAATATTGCGTCCGTGGAATGAGATAAGCAACAAAATTCACTCGTTCTTATCCATCACAGGGGGGCAACTATGTTTCCACTCGCTGCAGACTAAAAACGACATCACATGCCAGGTCTCAGGTCAAAAAAAATCGCAGTTCAGCTTTAGAAAACTGGTGAGCAAAATGGCCACCCGTTCAGATGGTGAAAAAGAGGTGGATTTTGACTGTTAAGTTCATATTCAACAAGCGAAAAAATATCACTGCGTTTCGACTACTTGGGCAGCTGGGTCACGCCGAAAGTTACGTCATGCATCCTAAAAAACGGCCAAAAAAATGGCCTTCGGAGGACGCACCCTGTGAATTTGGACACAGCTTCTGACTCCCAGCTGGCCTGGGAACTCCTTGGGATACATCGGGAAGAACTAGAAGACGCGACTGGAGATAAGGAAGTCTGGGCTTTCTTGCTGAAAATGCTGCCTCTACGGCCCAACCTCCAGATAATCGGTAGATGATGTATGTACGGATGACAGATGACAGGACAAAAATTCTGTATTTTTACTGGGATAATTATTCAGTTTGTAATTGTAATCTAATGGACTTTAAAAAGCAAACAAACCAAATGTGCTCTATGCACTAAAAGAAAAAAAACCAGGACCAATAAAGCATTTGGATTTTGTTAATTTTATTTGAAAGATATCACTCAGATGTTCCTATGGAGAGAAAAATGCACATTATAACACAAGATACGTGCTGATGACATAAAAATGTCATCTTACTTGGCAACAACGCCATCATTCTTTGCCAGCCTGAGGATGGAATCATCAGACTCCCCCTGTTTTGCATTTAGGAGAGAACACGCACATATAAAAAACCACAAGCATTTGAACCATTGAACACAATCCAGGATCACTCACCATTCTGCGGATGGCGCCACAGATGGCGTAGGTCTTGAATTGACCGTTGAAACGACCCGTGACCTTGTCCACCTGTAGCAGACAGTTGAATGAATGAGCTTTATTTCATACATAGAAATACGTCCACATTACATATAATACCGAACGTACATAGAGCTTGAAATAGGACAAACTATATACAGTGTCTGACAGAAGTTCTGTCGCTTGTCCATGTTGTAGAAACAATGGCTTATAACCTGACTTTAAAGTCATCCATTGGACTTAAATGAAAGCTGAGACTCACCCAAATGAGGTGTAATGTATGAAAATAAATTTGCTTCACTGCAGAAATATTGATCTTTTAATGAACACAGAAAGGTCAGAGTTTGGCAAAACAAAAGTTTTTTCGCCTTGTCATACAATACACCCAATCCTAGCAAAACCTTTGCAAGTTAGAAGGCAATATCAACATACTAAAATGTCAAGAAATATTAGCTACCTCTTCCCAATCATAAAAGGGGTTAAATTTTGCAGCAGGATGGTGTTCCATCTCATACATTATCTCTACAACAACGTTCCTCTAGATCAAGGTGCTCCAGAACTGGCCAGCCCAGTCACCAGACACGAACATCATTGAGCATGTTTGGGGTAGAATGATGGCGGACGCTTGGAAGACAAAACCAAAAAATCTTGAACTCTGAGAGGCACACAAGACTGCATTCTTTCCTGATGATTTCATCAATACATTGTATGAATCATTGTCGAACCGCATGGATGCAGTCTTTCAAGCTCATGGAAGTCACACATTAAATTATGGCTCTAATAGTACAACTTCAGTCACCAATGTTATGAAACATTTTATTTGAAGAAAACAGTAAATTCTGTGGGTGACAAATTTTGTCTTGCCGAAATCTGACCTTTCTGTGTTCATTAAATACAATTTCATACATTACACCTCATTCAGGAGATTTTAGCTTTCATACGAGTCTTTTCTAAAACCAATGGATGAATTACAGTCAGGTTATAAACTTTTGTCTCTACAACATGGATAAGCAACAGAACCTCTGTCAGGGACTGTAGAAATGAACTTTCGTGGCGCCAGTCTAGATGCAAACCTGACAGAGGTGTGTCTAAGGCAGGGGTCTCAAACTCCAGTCCTCGGGGGCCGCATCCCTACATGTTTTCCAAGTTTCCCTCGTTAAACACACCTGATTCAAATGATCAGTTCATCCTCACGTTCTGCAGGAGCCTGATAATTGAATCAGGTGTGTTTAACGAGGGAAACTTGGAAAATATGTAGGAATGCGGCCCCTGAGGACTGGAGTTTGAGACCCCTGGTCTAAGGGGTATAGGAAAGTCCTGTGCTAGAGAGCCGCTGTCCTGCCTGTCTAAAACGTTTCCCTCACACGCCTGATTCAAATAGTGATGAGCTGATTATTTGAATCAGGTGTGCTGGAGCAGGGAGAACTGGAAAATGGGCAGGACAGCAGCACCCTAGGACCAGACCTGCCGATCCATTGTGTAGGATTTCATAGAGCTGTGATGTCAATTTTATACAGGTCTATTCTGCAAATAAATTTCAAAGTGAGATTTCGTTGCAGTCAGACCTCAACAGGTACCTCAACTTGGGACGTTCCAATCAGTATTTTGTGCTCCTGATTTCTCAATTATTTAATCAGATTTTAAAAGACAATTGTTTAATTTCTATGTCTTTATTTTTCAAGAACAGGACAAGGCTTCAAATAGAGTGCAGAAAATGCCCCAATAAATTATAATTCGGTTACTGTGTTGATCTGTAATATGTCAGAAGATTTACGGTAATGCGGCTTATTTTCCCCCAGTAAAAGCACCTGTTTGCAAATGTCAGATGTGGATTAAACAAGATAATCACCAGTCAGGTTTAGAGAGAGCCTAGTATTCCAATCAGAATGAAACCAATTTACCAAAGGATACGACAATGGGCTAAACTTTCTTTTTTCCAACCTCATGTTCCAGCGTATATTGATGCGAGGACTAGAGTACTTGTTAGCGGTGCCCCCAAGTGGTAAAGCAATGCTGGTTTTGAATGCAGAATGCAGCCAATTTCAATAGTCATCACAGGGGAAATCTGAATGGAATTTCATTTGTATTCAAAGGGAGCATATTCCTGTTCCTCCTGTTGGAATATGCATATGACAGTAATAATTGAATCATTAATGTCATTTAGTATGATACAAAGTTCTAGAAAGAAAATAACAGTGGTCCAAGTAATGTTTGGATTTCTAACTGTTTAACCCGTTTTCAACTGTAGTTTTTCTATTTCACTACGTAACG